>NW_015505199.1:897504-932006 GCF_001515645.1 Sinocyclocheilus grahami | reverse complement strand
AAATCAGTGGTTAAGTTGTATTTACAACACTGTTCCAGAACAGTTCAACCCAAATATTCATTTGTGTGCAGCACATTTTATGGAGGACTGTTTCCTGATGCTGGAAGAGTAGACTACAATGCCGGCTGTTCTGACTCACAGACTGTAAGTATGTTTTCATTTACAGGATTTGCCACTGATGATTCAAACTCGAGTTTTGAGCAGTGTAGAGTAGCGCTTCTTTGTCATTTCTCTGATCACAAATGCAGACATGATTTTATGTTTACGCAGCGCGATGCAACGCAACGTGTAAAAAGACAGTATAAGTCATTATAATCCGTAATTATGTCCCCACTGGATGCAACAAATGCCTCGTTTATAATGGGTTTTAATGTTTTTGAATCATCGCTCCGGCCGGACAGGGCATCACATTATGGTAAGGGGCGTAACATTTCCATCACACGCTTGAGGTATTCAGCCAATCACAATGCACTGGACAGCTGGCCAATCACAACACACCTCGCTTTTCAGACCGATGAGCTTTGTAAAAGTCGACGCGTTTCAGAAAGGCAGGGCATGGAGGAGAAACAATAATGTACAGTATGTGGAAAATAATGTGTTTTTTTAACTTTAAACTGCATAAACACATTTCATTACACCAAATACACAAAATAATTTAGACTAAAGCACAATTTATGTATTGTTTATCCTCAGGAATATGTGAAAGCAATAAGCTAATACATTAGCAAGTAGTAACTTGTCATTGACTTTAGCATGTTCAGTTACAGGTGTACACTTATACTTACAAAATTAGTTTGAATGTGAGTCAGAACTATCCATTTTATACAAAAGACATTAACTTTGAAGACTTTTTGGTAACCTTGAATATTCCACAAGGTCTCTGTGATTGATTCTTTTCAGTCTAAGCAACAAATGCACTGTAATGACACTGATGATATAATCCATGAAAACCACACATTCTGTGCTCTACCTCATGGCTTGGTAAAATCTTTGTTCGATCGTTCAGTGACTATTGACGAAATCACCCCATTTGTTATGAATTCTTATATTGTGTTGACATCACTCCCTGAGATGAACCAATTAAGAGCTATTAATGCAGCACTAATATGCAATATCGACAGAACGATAAGCTTTAAAATGTGCTAAAGAGCCTTTCTGTCTAACAAAGGGGAATCATTCCTTCCTGGGGTGAAGTGGAAGTATAAATGTACCATTTTTCAATTTGAAAGTCTCTCTTTTTCCGAAATGCGAGCAATTAAGTTGAGCTCTCGTGGAAGTCACTTACAGCACTCACTATAGATCATCAATCGCTTTTGATAGAAAGAGATTTTGAAAATCCTCTTGTCCGTTCCTTCTCATTTTCCCTTTTACCTCATCTTCCCACCGAAAGTACTGAGAATGGCAGCATGAATATTCACAACACACTGACATCCTATGTCTTAATAAAAGTTATTATCTAAATATGCATTCACAGGACATTATGGTGTAAAAATGGCCTAAAGAAAACCAGATTTATGATTAAGAACACTTACATTTACATATTCCCAAAATGTGTTCTCTCTTAAAGGGATATTTCACAATAAATAAATAAATAAATAAATTGTGTCCTTATTTACTCATCCTGTATGGACTTTTATAATACTTTTACGGTGATTATTATTTTATTATTTTATTTTTCCCTAAATTTGAGTTTATCATTCATTGTCATATTTAAATTTCTCTTTTTGTGTTTAACATAAAGTCATATTGAATAGGAATGACATTAGGTGTGAGTAAAGGATAACATAATTTAAACTTTTTGGGGGTCAACTAATGCTTTAAGTTGTCATATTGATTACTTTGTGGATAAATTGAGAATGAAATATCTGATATTCCAATATTCAAATACCACAGTATGTTTTTGCCCTTTTTACATTCATACACAAATGCATAACTGCCTGAGAAAAAAAAAACACAACTCTCTAAAAGGGATATTATGTCATGCAAATAGGCCTTAATGACCCTGTCTTCTGATGGGATTCATAACACATTTATGTGAACTTTGAATATTTTCTGGGCCAATCTCCCTCAAACATTTTTATTGGAATTTATGCTCTTTTTTGGTGAATGAGGGTGTCGTATGAAGACTGACGGTTTCCTTTTAGTCAATGATGGAGACAGATTTCACTTAAACACAATGCTTAATGACTCATTAATGCGGTCAGCCATTGAAAATTGATGAGATAGACATTTTATCCCGATTAGCTCCATTAATGGGCAAGCCTGTAAAACCAAACTGTCCTTTTAATGATATGTGCATATTCCTAGGGCCTCTTATTTTTAGATCAATAATGCGTTTTGTAATCCATCAAGATTGACAGCGATCATTAAAATAATAAGGAAAAGTGGGTATTTGATATGAGGCACTCATGGTGGCTGCATCTCATGGAGACTAATTGTCTGAGACTGAACAAGACAAGCTGCTCTAGCAAGCTAAACATCAACACAATGCCAAATCAATGGTGATTCTACACTCTTAAAGGTTCCTATGGAAGGATTTCACAATGAGGCCATAGAAGAACCATTCATTTCAGAACCATTTTCTCTAATTGTGAAGAACATTTTAATAATCTAATTTCGATTATAAAGAAGCTATTGTGCAATAGAAAGTTTCCATGGATGTTAAAGGATCCAGAAAGTGTTGTTAACCCTCATGTTCTGTTGAAATCGACTGCTTTTGTTTGGGGTCCTAAAGGCCCTAATTGTGTATGTGTAAAAATAATAATAGTATAGCTGCAAAATTAACCTCTTGTTTAAATTATTTTAATTTGCTCATCTGACCTTATCAAAACTCAGTAGAAAGATATTATTGAATAGTTACCTTTTTGTTGTATATCAAAATAGACATGCACATGTCAGAAATGCAACTGGCATCCATTTAAGTATGGCATCTGTTTGGGGTTGACCCTAGCAAAATATAATAAATAAAAAAATAAACAACTGTCACTGATGTAACTATGCAGTTTTTATACCAATCCAAAAACTTCCGAAAAGCCTAGCCTTTGGAAAATCATTAAATTAATTCATATTTTATGTATAGTGTTTCTGAGACTCCAAACTGAAATAATGTAACATTGTTCATGGATGATGGTTGTATAGTGTTGTCAAGTTAAACATTTTGTTGACATTCAGTTGTCATCATCTACAGTATGTAAATGTAACTTGATGAAGAAATTATCTCTCAGACCCCAAATAATACATGTGTTATGATGAGGTATTTTTTTTTTCTGTTGGCATATTTTGCACCACAGATTTCAAATGCCAGTCAGAAAGAGTCTATGTAAATTGTGTGTTGGTAAATGCTTTGCTGTCTTGGCTGACACATTTTATACTGGAGGCTCTCAAATGGGCACTGTGTTGCCTGGGTAATACAAGGCTGTTGGAGTTTGTCATGGATGTCTAAAACTGATTTTAAAGCAGACTCGATGTGTCAGTGTTACAGTCACAATTGGACTGAGAGTCATTGCTTTGAGTTGTCCATTAGGAGCATTTCCAAGACTGTAGAGAACGCTTATGGTAGCTTGTCAAAGTGCTGTGCCACTTCCTGTCACTTTCCATTTACATCACATTTATTCATTTTGGCAGACTGTGTTGACCAAAGCTACTTCCAATTACTGTATAAAATGTATGGCTGAAACAAATACAAGTGGAGGTTACAACGAAGAAACAGAGCGTCGCAAAACAAACACTAACCTTGATTTTGTGGTCATGCTGCTGAGAAATATAGTTGACTTGAAGTTAGTAGTTTAGCTTAGCCAGGCCCTAGACTTGTGACATAAGGTCTGGAACCCATTGCAGCTTAACTAATTTGGTCAAGAACTGTTAACAATAAAAACAAATCAAGAATAAGCTGTCCTATAACGCATGAAGGAATGCAGTGTGTTTTGTCCTTAGTACATATCTACTAGTTATTGACCATTTTTGAAACAAGAGTCTTACTTCTAATACTATATGTCTTGTTGTTTCCCATGTCTTCATCACTTATTTTTGCTTATTATTTTACTAATTTGACCCTTGTCCCAGACCCAATAATCTAAACCAATAATAATAATAATAATAATAATAATATTTAATTTTGTGAGAATTATATTTTAGTTTTACACTAATTGTGATTGTCTCAGAGTTGTAATATGAGAATGTGAGGTATAAAGATACACATACATCAAAGAGAGGTCTGTTAAGAAGCTGTACATTTCTTGAAATAATATTCTAGAGCAGTAACAGATTTCATAAGCTGAACCTAAAGAGTGGCAGATTTGATTCTATGTTTACTATGAGAAGAGACTAATTGCTATAAGCCAATGAACTAATGTGTCATGCATTTGGTTAATTTATTTAATTTACTTACTGTAATTAATAGTCACTGACTCTGCTGTTCTCTTGTAAATTGGCAGTGAGTAATATATTGGAAAGCATGGCATCATTGACACATTTTGACTAATGGCATTCATGCCTTGCTCACCGTTTATGGTATATGGACCATTTTGAACAGATGCTGAGCTTAGCAAGCGAGAGATACATTTTGGATGGGGGAGGAATGCTAAAATAAAAATCATATTGGATATAATTTTATCATCAGAGTGCTATTTCAATCAGGCCCGACAAAGCCTCTTGTGAATGTCCTCATCATACATACTGACCGGGCTGCTTTGAACGCCAGCGAATTTGTACTTTAAAATGAAATCTCATTTAATCTTTTTATAATGCTTTATTCTTGCAGCCAAATCTTGCTCAGTCAAGGGCATTTGAGTTGCAACCTCACGGTTCTTGCAAGGAGGAGAAGAAAGATTCATCTTCACAGCATCCAATATGGTTCCAGGCTGAGCTGATTAGCCATTTAATAAAACGTCTAGATGAGTTTAGCAATGATGTGCGGCATGGCTGAATATATTGGACTCGCCCTCCCACCGTGTCCTTTTCAAAAGAACAGTTACAGCAGGCTCCTTTGAGATGGCCACTTCCTCTTGTCGCCCTCGTCAGGAGCAGAGGAATCTTATTAGAGATGCATTTTGTCAAAAAGACTGTCGCCTCGGCTTTTCTTCACACGCTCTTTTTCTGCATGCAGAGAAAACGATATGGAAATTGATTTTTGCTTCTCATTGCATCCAACATATGTATATTGTGCATGGAAAATGTTCCCCTTGCAAAAGCCAAATTTCCGACTGAAGTGCACCTGATCAATAATTTTCACACAGTGCAATGTGAACTCAAGGCCCGTAAAGATACGGAGACGCATACCAAGCAGAGCCTCTATGGTGGTATGAAAAAAAGGCCATACTGTGGTCAGCATAGCACGAGGCGCTTGCTTTCACATAAAGAAACGCTTACCATAGAAAAACCATCATTTACATGCATATGAAAAGAAAGTGCATAAAAGATAGCCTATTTTTTAAATTGTAGGGAAAGGATAACAGGGAATTTCCTTACAGGGTCTGCCTGTAAATGTTGCATCCAATTTGAAATACAATTTTGTATTTTATTTAAAAGCATACTTTTCCTAGATGCACAGATACATTTACTCTAAATACAACCAAAAAACCTATTAAACAATTTGTGAATCGAAAACGGTAATAACAGCAGCATTTGACGAATGTTTCTCTAGTAGCAGATGACGTAACATGTGGCGGCTTTTAATCTCATGTTTTTAAATTAAACGAATGGAATTATTTAAAGTTAGGTAAATTCATATTTTTCATAAGCATTTTTGTTATACTGCTTGAAAGTATATCAGCCTGATAGCAATCAATAATTACAGTCGTTTATATATCTCTTCTGTGGAAGTCTCAGGACCAAAAAAGGTTTGTCCAATCATAGCAGTTGGTCTGAATTAGAAGATTACTTGAAATAATGTGTAAGTAGTAAAAAAAAAGAAAAGCGTTTTAAGTTTAGAACGTTTTGAGTCCCCCCTCCCTTGCCTCACAGTGGTTTGGTCCACTGCCTGCTTTCCCCCTTTACCTCACCAACAGAGTAGTTATGTGTAAGTATGCTGTCAAGGCTATTTTATTCACTTTAAACATCAGATGAAGTGATTCTTTCTTTTTAATACTGATGATGCTGGATCATAATAAATTAGTCATGACAAAAAAATGATGATTATCCAATGTATTTTTCCATGAGCGATTATAAGGTTACCTAGCTTGACTGGTAGTTTGTTTAATACCGTAGATTGTTGGATAGGAAGTCACCCACTACAACTAACTGAACTGATATTAGGCTAATATTGTAGATCTACCGATGTGTTTGGTTTTGCTCAATATGATGTTAAATTGCAGATGTGGGCTTGCTGCGGTTGAATATCTAAATAAGAGATGTCCTCAATCCCAGACGAAACCTAAAATACTATGTGGAGGACGCAAAATAATTTAATAATTATAATATGACCGCGTGGTGAACCTATGGACCTAACTTATATTTAAACACGGTCTCCATGCTATGTACACATGCTGTGTACACTTATCTATCCTTACAATTACAATTTTGGCTGTATTATTTGTATCCCCTTCAAAAATTGCTCTTGAGAAAGACTAAGTTGGAGGAGGCATTGTTTGAAAACATGCGTTATTTTTGTAGTTCCTCTAGGTGACACCAGGGATGTAGCCAGAAATGTTTAAGTGGGTGGGCCTACATAAAACAATGTGGGCAAAGTGTAGCGCATGAAAACTGCATGTCAAATTGCCAACAAAAAATGCAGAACAAAGGTTCAATACACAATACTTCTGATTGCATTGATTAACATTAATGTTAATTTCAAAATTGACTAATACATTATTAAAATGAAAAGTCAGAGACAATCAAGTGTGTCTGTCAGTTCGCGTTCAGGAGAGTAAACATCGAGGACTGTAGAAATGTGTGCAGCTGCAAATATGCAGTTTGTTGTGGAGAAGAGTATCAAACACAACATTTATGTGTTTCTTTCCACAAAGAACGCATCTGTCTAGCGGATCAAACACTGTACCCATGCTAATATGGTGCTTCAAACACCCTTGGTTCAGAAGTTTCTGATCGATGAATCCATCACCCGCAGGTGGTCAGTCGGGTTTCATTTGTAGATGGTCCGGATTCATTGCGAAGACTTTTACTTTTTAAAGAATTGATCTGATTGATGTTTGCTTCACTATTTTCAAATTCAGCTCTACAAACGCGCACATTTTACTATTATATCATTACGTCGAAAACATAACATTGTGGGTGGGACTATCAGATACTGACGAATCATCATTTTGACAAGCGTATTGTATGAACCTATAGCAGGGGTCTGCAACCTTCAACCTCAAAAGAGCCATTTTGGCCCCTATCTGACCAAAAAAATTCACGTGGAGCCACAAAACCTATTTGATCCACAAAATAAAGATAACACAGCATATAAGTTTTATATCCCTGCTATATATAAAAGAACTATAGTTTGTTGCATTAATGAAACCATAGAACTACAAAAAGAAAACTACTGACATTTTATTGCTGTTTGAGACAAAGGAAAACAACAAACTCTTATGAACATTAGTAAAACAAAAACACTGGCATGTGTGTAGGGTTACTTTCAAACAAAATAAATAATGCAGGGCTGATTGAGTCCTTCCCTTATTTGTAGAAAATTAAATAAAGAGCAGCTCACTTCACAAATAATAAAAAAAAACATATAGCTTCTGCTTATTAATTAACTTATTAATTAACGTATTAACATAAACATTTCCCAGTTTATGTTTCATTATGACTGAAGTTCATTTCAGTGTGCCGTCGTCATCTTTTTTCTCAGTCAGGTACAGCATCAACCAACGAGCCTGAACATAAAACAGAACTACATTAGTTCAGGGTAAAATATACAAATATATATTCGCAAAATAATAGCATATTAAATGATATAGCTTTCTCACCTGATTAATGTGATTTTTGTTGTTGAACATCACTGCAGATCTTATCTATATCAGGGCTGTAAGACGTGACTTTGATCTTCACACAGGATTGCAAGCCGTCATCCATGAGGCGCGAGCGGTGTTTGCTTTTTATGTAATTCATGTTGGAAAAAAGCTGCTCGCATAAGTATGTGGATCCAAAGATCGACAGGACTCCAAATGCATACTTTTTCATGTTCATATAATTGTCGGGAATGGCATTCCATGTTTCAAACACAAGTTTGTCGGGTTTTGGGAGGTTTTCAATATTGCTCCATTTGTGATTCTGAGCAAGACTGGCCTTCTGACGAGCAACATCCTCAAGATCAGCAGTCAGGCTTTTGAACTTGGACACCCATACGTCTTTATCAGCTATGTCGGCCAGTTCCATTTCAAGATCAGGTTGACTTATGTCTGTAAATGCAGCCATGTTCAACAGGGATGGATCGATGTTCAAGGGAGTGACAGGGAAGGCTAATGTGTTTTTTTCCTCTCTGAACTCACAGAATCTTTCCCCAAATGCAGTTTGTATTGCGATGATTGCACGATGTAAATAGCCATAATTAATCTGACTGTGTGCTTCTTTGAACTCTCTTAAAGAGGGAAAGTGAGAAAGCGTACCTCTCTGTACATCTCTGGCAAACACTGTCATCTTGCGCTCAAATGCCAAAACCTCCTCCAGCATCTGAAGGGCTGTGCTTCCTTTTCCCTGAAGACCTTTATTCAGTGTGAAGTACAGCTTTTCTAGCCAATCTGGCTGTTCCAGTTCGGGATAGGCGAGTCCTTTGCTTTCCAGGAAAGTTTTCACGTGTTCCAGACACGCAGCAAACCGTTTCAGGACATCTCCCCTGGACAGCCACCGGACTTTGTTATGCAGCAGGAGATCTGAATACTCACTTTCAACTTCTAATAGTGAACAGAGCTGCCGGTGGTTTAACTCTTTTGCCATTATTTTGTTCACAATCTGAATGACAAGGTTCATCACGTCTGTGCATTCCGGGGGAAATGTTTGAGCGCACAGTGCTTCTTGATGCAGAATGCAGTGAAACGTCAGCAGCTTTCTTTCTAGCGACCTCTGAAGTAAAGTCACAAACCCCTTCTGTCCTCCTCTCATGCTCGGTGCTCCATCAGTAGCCACTGATACCATGTGGGTAGTGTTTATTTCTTTTGCTTTTAAGCAATCCAGCACAGCCTCACATGTGTCCTCCCCCCGTGTTTGGCCTTTTAGCGGTATCAGCTCAATGATTTCTTCCTGTGGCCCAGCAGAGTTCACATATCTGCAGAACAGCGCTATTTGTTCAACATCGTTTACATGCGATTAAGTATGCTGGAGCCGAATTAATGTCCCTAATTTGCTGACTGGTGATGTTTGCTGCCATCTTTATGGTTCTTTCCTTGACAGTTTTTGCGGAGAGATGCATATCTCTAATTTTCGGAACAATTTCATTTTTGTTTTTGAAGTCCGAGAATAGACGCCCTGATATTTTTATGAACGATTCTTTGATATATTCACCGTCTGTGAATGGCTTTCCACGCCTGACAATCTCCTGAGAAGCCACAAAACTAGCAGCAGTAGTTAAGTTTGTAGACTTGATCCACTTATTGAAAGTATGTTTGCTCTGCTCAGCTTTCCACAGCAGTTCCGAAATTACTCTTTTTCGTTCGTCTCCAGCTTTGTACTTTTCGGCAAATGCCATGTGTTTGTTCTGGAAATGTCTTTCTACATTAGATTTTTTGTTGTTTGCTAAT
Organism: Sinocyclocheilus grahami; assembly: GCF_001515645.1. Lineage (NCBI taxonomy): Eukaryota > Metazoa > Chordata > Actinopteri > Cypriniformes > Cyprinidae > Sinocyclocheilus > Sinocyclocheilus grahami. The sequence continues at coordinate 922,329 of NW_015505199.1, read as the reverse complement.
TTTTCGCCACATATCAAACATACAGGTAAGCCAGCATCGTCAGCATAGAAGGCAAATTAATCTGTCCATGAATAATTAAATGCTCTATTGTCTTCCGAAACATTCCTTTTTTTAGATTTATCCATAGTTAGCTTACCGGGGATCAGAATTATTCACCGGGCATTGCGACGACACGCGACGCATTTAGGATGACGCAATTTTTGATCGACAAAATATTAAAGCACATTTTATTTTAATGTAACTATCACTTCGATCTGGAAAATAAGATATATTTCAATGAAAAAATTACAACAAAATCAAATAAAATAGACGTTTTTTTTTATTAAATTTGTTTCCCCCCAAAGCTTCAGGGAGCCACTGCAGAGGCATGAAAGAGCCGCATGTGGCTCTGGAGCCGCGGGTTGCCGACCCCTGGAACAGGGAAAACTAAGAAACTGTCTGTATTTGATCGTGAAAACTTATTGAAACAAAATATATATAGTTTTAGTGAAATAAGACGTTTATTATTATTATTGTTTAATACATTTCATCCATTTGGAAAATTACCAACTTTTGGGCCACAGTTGAATCCTGAAAATAAAAATGGACATAATTTGAAATATGAGACTTTGTTTCTTATCAAAAGTGACAATATAAAAATGGGAAGTTTCCAATGAAATTCCACCAGGGCCACTGCTGGCCAAATGGGTGCCCTAAGCAAAATTTAATTGTTGTGCCCCCTCCTCCAAACATTATGGAAATAAAAATAAAAAACTATAGGGTTCAATTGTAATTAAATTGTATTAACGTTATTAACGTTAATGAACTTTATTAACGTCAACATCCAAAAAAGTTTCACAGTATTATGAACGTACCTGAAAGGGATGCACGGCCTTTATCTTGGGCTTTTTTACTTTTTCTTTTCTCGGTACTGGACTGCTGATGTTTTTTCTGGGCATAGTTGTCCATCAATTATGATCAGTCTGCCGCAAACATGAGGTGAGGACGGGCGCGGATGCGGGAATCGTGCGTCACGTGTGCTTAGCCTACTCTGCATTCACCGTAAAATGCATTTTTTTATAAATATGTATATAATAATTGTATATTATTATGTATATTATGTTCATGCTTATATTTATATTTATATGCATATGTTAATATTAATAGAACTAAAGTTTTTTTGGCTACTGGGATGGTGCCCCCCCTGGGAGTTGGTGCCCTATGCAAGCTGCGTACTCTGCATATAGGGAGCGGCACTTCTGAGTTCCACTCATGCAGTGTTTAAAACAATGCTGTATTTGTTCGGTACACCTGCGTACCGAACCAAAAAACCCCTACTGAAAATTTTCAGTACGAGTACCGTTACACCTCTATTAGGTATATATACTGACATTTTTATTTTATTTACTCATATTTTGTATTTTTATTCATCACTGTCCACAACACAACAACTCGGTATAGCTTTATCTCTCCATACTGTCACTCAGAAAGTAGCTTGTTACCACAGCTATTATTTTGAAAACTGATGAACAACTGTCACACTACTGAAGCGAGTAGTTAGCAGCTAGCACCGCTACTTTTAGTTTTAGTTACTCACCAACACTGCTGTCTACCTGTCTCTGTCCATCGGCCCGTGTCCATACAGCATGTAGTCAATTCCATGCTGAACATTAATGGCCTATAGTTTTCTATGGCCTACATTGGCTGGCCTCCGCAAGCTCCTCATTAAATGATGTGAATGACATAACTGTCAGGCCTCATGTGCTTTTGGCTGTTGAGGGGAAAGATGTGCTAGCATTGGCACCCTGTATGGGCTCACCAAGACACCCATTTTGAGGTGCAAAGAAATAAAAACAGTTTTCTGAGGGCCAGGTTGCCCTCTCAGAATGCTAGCACCTCTGCTAACACTTGTCAGTCCTGTTTGGAGGTGTCAACAGCTGTGTACCAGCCCGTACGGCTCACCTTTACTTTTTCTCCTGCAGTGCCAGACCACGCTTAGCATGGCAGAGTGATTGGCAGACTTATATTTATGTGTGCTTTCAAACCCTTGACATCTAAACAACATGAACCTAATGGTGCAAAAATAAAAGTTATTTCCTAGGGAAATAAAAGAATGGGGTTCTTCATTCCTCTGATTTGGCTAGTGAACAGACCCATAAAATCAGATCGTTAATCAATTCCTGTGCCAAATTGAAGCCGTTTAGAGATGTTGTGTCGTTGTGGCTTTCCTGCTGTTTTTCATTACATATCCCTCTCGGCACCTAGTTATGTGAACTGAAAGTTGATGATTAGATGAGTCTTTATTTTCGAAATGCATTTATGCGCAGTCCTTGTTAACCTCTGTCTGTCTGTTTTTCATCATTGTTCTGCATTTCTTTGCTGCGTCTAGCTAGTAGGGATGCGATGATGAGGGAGTCTGAACTGCATTATGACCTGAATGACTGATATTCTGTTTATTTCTCCATTTGAATTGGATAGTTCACTTAAAAATATACGTTGTCAATTACTCACTGTCATGTTCGAAACTCATAAGACTTTCTTGCTTCTGTTTGTATGTAATGTGTGTGTTTGTGTGTGTGTGTGTGTGTGTGTGTGTGTGTGTGTGTGTGTTTATATATATATATATATATATATATATATATATATATAACACATGATTTGTTATATTTTTAATTCATTGAAAGAAGTAAATTAAGCCAAAAAAGCATAATTAATACTACAAAACATGTTTTTGTGTTTAGTTTGTTAGTTTACAATTTACAATTATGAAAAGTAATCGTATAACACATTCTGAGATTCGTCATATACTTTGAGCTGATTAAAGTTTTTTTTTTTTCTAACTAAAACATCTTGTACCTCATTGTATTTAGACTCTGATCTGTTATATCATGATTGTATTCATATGTCTACTTCTAAACAAGCATTTAGGACACCGTAATGCATTTCTTTTGTTTAAAAGTAATGGAATGTAAAAATTACACAGATTTCAACTCATGAATTAGCACATAGCATGTGTGCAGTTGCAGAATAAAAAAAATAATTAAAAAAATCACAGCAATATCACAATGAGTGTGTGTGGTAACCTTTTGAATAGTATTAAATGCAAAATGAATACAAAATGGAGGGTCTATTGAGAAAAAAGTACATGGCATAGCATTGTACATACTTTATACCAGAGGTTATATTTTTCAGTGTGCCCCTGTAATTATTGAACGGTACGGAGCCTTTTTTTTTTTTTTTTTTAAGATTTTTTTATTTAGTCTCCTCAAACTATGCACTGTTGTAACTGCTTTCACAGAAAGAAAAACTAAGAGGTCACAACCTCTCTAAGTTACAATCAGCGTGTATGTGAAGTTTGAGCTACATACTAGAAGCTTAAACAGCCTAATCAGCCTGATAATCACCATCAAAATAATTTGACAAATTTTGTTTTTCGTGGAGATTGAGGTTACCTGTTCTTTTTCTTATTGAAATCACAGTATACTTAATGTATTTTCCTGTTAAATATAATATTTTTCACTTCAGGTTTATTGACCCTGATTAATAGGCGAAGTACTGTGTAAAAATGCAAAATATGCCAAAACTGCAAAATAACAGTTTAAATGAAGAGCAGAGAGCTTAATTCCCATATGGAGCTTTGTGATTAGCAATAATTCTGTCTGTGGGGCCACATAATTCAGCAAAAGCCAGGATGCAACCTGCATTATTATGGATATTTATCAAAGGTTTGTGCGTTTGCAGCTGTATATTAGGAAAGGGTTGGCTAGGGTTGCAAGCACAGGTTTGCTCGATTATAAACATTACTTTTTTCGACATTACAAGTTTTCTTTTCCTCCCTCTGTTTACTTTTTAGGTTGGCTCAGTCATTGTTATTTATATGTGCTTGACATCTAATGATAAATTAAATGTACCTATAAAACAGTATGATTTACATACTCAGTCTTTGTAGGATGATTGGCGTTCTTTAGCTTAGTTTAAAATGGACCATTGGGATGAATTGAAGTATGAGCGGGTGTCAAGTGCAGGATAATCTGACATGCCATATGTCATATATGTAACTATCCATAATTAATGTTCTTCTCTGCTAAGACTCCCTCTGGTTCTGCGGTTTAGCGCCACTGGCTAAAAGGTCAACCTCAGCAAATAGTCTTGTCGTTCCACAAGACCACCTGCATGCTTCAAAAAGGAACATTTCAAACTACATGTATAGTGTCACTTTGAGTTATCGCCAGTTGCAGAGTAGCTCAGGGTCTTTGGCACAAAGCTCGACGGTTGCAGCAGAACAGAGGAAGGTAGGAACGCTAAAGAAAGAATGCCAGAAAACTTCTCATGAGAGAGCCGAGAGAACGGATCTACATCTAGACCCCTGTGTCCTTTCCTGTGAGTCTCCCTTGCATTGCCCATCTGCATTTGAATCATTACCTGATCTTGACCTGGCGGAGATAGACACCCAATGGGTTTCCGTGGCAATGGTTATGTGAATAGTTAGTTTAATCACATAATTACGGGCTCATGGGGCTTTGTCAGCCCTTTGGGACTCGCATCAAGGATCCCACTCAAGTGCAGTGAAACAAGAAGCTTCAGCACTCTACAGAAGTCTGCGGAGCTGCTTTTACGTGGATCCATTCATCTTGCACAAAACAGAGGCTAACGCTGGCTCTTTTCATACTCATTAGAGGTGCACTTACGAGCTAATGAGGGAAGAGGAGGGATGGCGGTCTTTGCATGGAGATGCACAGCGGTCACCCCATTTAGACTTGAAGAAGAGTGTTTTGTGTGCTTGTGTTCTGCTGCACAGTGTAGATCGTCTTCCACGGGTTGGTTAAAGCTGGTGTGTGAATGTTTTTTTTTTCCCTGTCCCAGTTTATTATGCAGAGACGCAAGTAAGCAATCCATAGGTTGTTTTCTGTGAAAAGTGAAAACATTGTGGCTCTGTGGTGCTGTCAAAACATTGCTAGTTTGTTAGTGCGGCAACATTAGTGCAACCAATGGCATGAGTTTGGGGGTGGGATTATCTCCATGAACAATGGCAGATGGGGGAGAAATAATAATTCAGACATTAATTGAAACCATATTCAATATGTGGAACCAGAATATAAGACTTTTTATTTGTCAATGGGCAACCATCATAGAAACTGCTTTGCAACACCTACCATGACATTCTAGAAAGCATCCAGAATACTCTCAGTACCGCAAAGCAGTGTGCTGCAAGGAAAACAGGTCAATTTAATTCAAAGGGAATCATTTAAGATTTTAAAGGGAATTTGGACAGAATCACGTTTTACAGCTGATCACTGAGACGGCCAGCGATTCATTGAACGAGCCGCACAACATCAACTCTGCAATGGATATTAATATCCAAAATATAGTGAAAACACTATTAATTAGCACAGTAACAAGATCGGCAGTTTAAGACATTAACTTGTAAGCACAAAACACAAGATACTTCTCTTTTCAATATAAATAAGGCTTTATTGGATAAATCTAAGACATGTAAACTAATCTAACACATGAACACACATATTCACGCATTCACATAAGTTGCAGAAAGCGAGAAAGTAAGGAAAGAATGAGTTTAAGGAAATTAAAATGTGAAGTCCCAAGTTTACAGCAATATGTGAAAATGCATAGACATGAACAACCATCAATCACTTAATTAACCCTCACATTGAGTTCCTCAATGAGGTTTAAATTATAGTAAGTGCACCAGTTCAGCTAGAATCTGGAGGTACTTGCTTGCCTGTGAAAGGGGTTCCCTTCCTTGTCTGGTTGCCGAAAGGGGTTTCCCGAGGTTGCTGATTGGCTGGAAGTTCAATCTTGGGAAGCCAGTGGTTGGGCGTTGGCTGAGGACGCGGAGTTGTGGTCTGGTTAAAGTTTTAGACGGCACTCGAGGTCAGACTCGGCTGGGCTGTTGGACACATCCCAAATGGTGTTTTGACCAATTAGATATCGTCTTTGCTCGAGGTGTTGTATATTATCAACGTGTCATTATATAAGTATATTTTGTATAATTTTGGACATGATTTCTATAACAAGAATATGATACATTTGACAAAGATTTGATTGGAAAAAACGTTTCAAGCAAGAAGATTCAAACACACACATACTAAATATGAACCCTTAAGCTATTCAGACATACACAATACGTGATTAAAACATGAAAGTCTAATGTGTGAGTTACATACATGATATAGAGTTAAGCAATGGACTGATATTAGTTTATAAACCTTTTTGAGTTCATTTTGGTACATGGAAAGGCAGTTTCTGTGCCATTCTGTGACTGAGGTCATGTTCTGTGAAGACCAGAGGTTAAAAGGTCTGTTAAACTGGGCTGTTGGACACATCCCAAATGGTGTTTTGACCAATTAGATATCGTCTTTGCTCGAGGTGTTGTATATTATCAACGTGTCATTATATAAGTATATTTTGTATAATTTTGGACATGATTTCTATAACAAGAATATGATACATTTGACAAAGATTTGATTGGAAAAAATGTTTCAAGCAAGAAGATTCAAACACACACATACTAAATATGAACCCTTAAGCTATTCAGTAGTTATCGAAAAAGACATACACAATACGTGATTAAAACATGAAAGTCTAATGTGTGAGTTACATACATGATATGGAGTTAAGCAATGGACTGATATTAGTTTATAAGCCTTTTTTAGTTCATTTTGGTACATGGAAAGGCAGTTTCTGTGCCATTATGTGACTGAGGTCATGTTCTGTGAAGACCAGAGGTTAAAAGGTCTGTAAGAAATCTCAGTCTGTTCTTTGTCTCCTAGGTGGGGGAAGTCAATCCAAAGAGCTCGTGATCGTCACTGGTGTACATGTGATGGTCATGCTGTGCATCTCTGACCATTTAATCTTGATTACTTACCCCCAAAATTATCAATCTCCTTGGAATTGTCAATAAGTGTTCTTTTGTTTAAATGCTGTGAGCTACTCAAAGCTGGTAGTTCAGGCTTGTGGCGCCAGGATCTGATTTACGAACATCCTGTGTCTTGGGCCTCTCTGTGGAATTCGGCTCCTCGTGTTTCAACTATGTTCTATTTAAATCTTAAATTGTCTGATTCGGTCTGATACCCTACAGTGCTAAAAATCCTTTGGAGTGCCTTAGCAACTGTGCAGTAACACCCAAGCAACATATCCTAGTAACTGCACAGTAATGCATTTTAAACACTCAGAACACTTTAGCAAACATATTCTGTAGCAAAACCCTTGCAACCACCCATAAAGCCTTGACAACCATCCAAAATGCCCTAGCAATGGCATAGAAATGCAATGAAAACACAGCACACTGTAGAAACCACATAACAATGTCTTAGCAACCATCAAGAATACTATAGCAGACACTTAGAAATGCACTAAACACTTTAGAAGCTGTACAGCAACACTTTAGCAACCATCCAAAATACCCTATAACAATTGCACAGCAATGCATTTAAAACACGCAGAACACTTTAGCAACAATGTCCTAGCAACCAATTAGCACTGCACTAAAAAAACTTGGAGCAACTTCACGACTGCTTAGCAATGCCCTAGCAACAATCGGATTACTCTAACAATTGCATAGAAGTGTACTAAAACTATGGATGTGCACCACGACCAGTTGACTAGTCTAAAAGTTAGAAACCCTCAGAAGACAGTCAAAAATGTGTCTATATGCAATCCATTTGAAATCTATGAATCAAAGAGTCAAACAATTCTAGACACCTTGTTATCCGAATTGTTCTTATTTTCCATCAAATGGTTAAAATTGACAACACTGACAGCAACAAAAGCAGAAGACAGGCTGAATGAAAATGCAAATTCACTCTCTGACAGTAGGTGACGCGGTGACGAAATACAACGGTTACCATGGTTACCCCTGTAAACAAAGCAGTGCTGCGCTTATAAACACTATTTATGTGGAGATAACATGGAGAAAAAAAACGGCAGTGAAACCTTTCTGAAGAAAGTCAGTTCACTATAATTTAGAATGAAATGTATTATTTTTAAAACATAACATTAAAATGAATAATTTTGACTAGTCGACTAGTATCTCCAACGTTGAGCAGTCTCACACATCCCTAATTAAAACCACTTAAAACTGCATAGTATTGAACTGGAAACCACCCAGAACACCTAGCATAGTTCTTTTGGGTACTTTTGAGTTATTTTTGCAGTTACGCTTGGTGCTGCACTACTGACGTAGAAATTGCATCAGCTTAGAATCATTAAGCTCTCAGTGTGAGTTTTCTTGTTGTCATGGTTAATTTCTGTTGTGTAGTGTTAGGATGCGCACTCTCTCTAGTGTATAAGGGGTGTCAGCAGTAAAGGTCGAATGAAATGGACTCGGCGATTACGACTAAAGTGACAGCGCTTGGGTACAAACAGATTTCTCAGTCACCTTGCTTGTCAAAAAATGTGACGGCTTTAAAACCTCGCTGTGTCCTATAACCGTGAATGAATGTTGAGAAACACAATTTTCTTGTTGTCATGGTTAATTTCTGTTGTGTAGTGTTAGGATGCGCACTCTCTGTAGTGTATAAGGGGTCTCAGCAGTAAAGGTCGAATGAAATGGACTCGGCGATTACAACTAAAGTGACAGCGCTTGGGTACAAACAGATTTCTCAGTGACCTTGCTTGTCAAAAAATGTGACGGCTTTAAAACCTCGCTGTGTCCTATAACCGTGAATGAATGTTGAGAAACACAATGTCAAAACCATCTCTTTGCCTTTCACTCTATCCAGGCGTCCACCAACCAACAATCCTGGTGTCATTTTCTCCTTCAGCCAGGCAGAAAGCTACCGCTGTTCACCTGTAGGTCATATATCTATAGACAGCATTTACCTTTTGGAAATGCAATGAATGACAGCTAAATGTGGCATTAAAGTGTCATCACTCAGAGATGCATATCGCTTCAATGGTAATGTTTATTGCATCTGTCTCTATGACATTGACTGGCATTGATTTCTCGCCCCCCTGTGTTTCTGATGTATGTAAAACCTTTTAGTTTGTTTAACTCAATATCAAACAGGTACAACCGATTATTCAGACCACCAGTTGGTGCAGCTGGCTTTGTTTTTTGTTTTCTCAAGATTTTATCTAGCTCTCCATGCTGTGTTATATTCTCAGTTGCATCAGCAGTCAGGGCGAACCATTGCCCGTTCAGTGTTTAATAGCATCACACTCACAACACAGAGTTAAGGCTGACATTGAACACTATTAAAAGTCAGAGAGGCATTGCTCAGATGTTTCAGGCCGCTGTTTGGCAGCTCACAGAATAATCTAACATGCATCAAGAGTCACAATCTAATATTTGAGGAACAAAATTAAAGTAAACCTTAAAATGGAGGGTATTTTTAACATAGTGAGATCAGAAAGCCATTTTATACTGTATGTTTTCTCCAAACACATGCTACATCAATACTGAGTAGTTTAACCTCAATTATATAAGAGCAACCCAATTTTTAGAATTGTTCATACTCTGTACACTCAACAAATGCACCTTGTTTTATTTATTTATTGTGCAAATTAGTTTTAAACAACAGCCCAGGCCAGTGTTGCCAACTTGTGGTCAAAAAAGAAACGACTGAAGAACAACAGACAGCCACATTGACGATCACTTGCATGAGGGAGATTAAAAGACAAAGTAGTTTAACTGAAAAAAAACAACATTTTATCGCTCATAACTTTTGGAGAGAAATAGCACAAACAGTGGACAAAGATTAAACTGTGCGTGTGTCAACTGCCTGTGTTCAAACACGCTATGAAATTGAGTGTACTTTGAAAGGCTGTTTGTTCGGCTCTACACATACGCTACGCATTTATGTCAAAGCTGAAGTATACTTTGGGCTTTACTAACTAATAGTGCTGCTACTAACTTAAGTACATTTTCTGTAGCATGACAGTACTTAAGCTGTTTTTAAAATAAAGTAGCTTTTCCAGTAACCACTGAGAATTGGTAGAGCATTAAAAAACAACACTATTTTAAAGTCTACTCTAGTTGAGTCTACTCAAATGTACACTTCTGGGGAAGGGGGAAGATGAGGTAACTGCCATACTTCAGTTGATATGCGAACGTAGACTATAATAAATATTCCACCTGCATTTGTGCATAAAATTCACTCTGTTCCAAAACCTCAAGGCTGAATTCTGACTGAAGAACTTTTCATTTATTGACAAAACTATTGTGAGTAAAGCCGGGATAAATGTAGAGCAGGGATAATTGTATCACACAGTAAATGTAATAAATGTATCAGTAATAACTTAATGCACAATGCACTCACTATGGCTATAGCCACTATGTGCATGCACAATTCAATCTTCTACCTTTTTTTGGAAAGTATTTTTGGAGTATTTGCAATGATCACATGGAAACAGTTTTAAGAGAGTAAAAATGTCTTACGCAATGTTTGATTTTGCAGTTTACACTAAATCAAATCACAAATGTCCTTAGTTAAAGATTGTTTGTGTTTGTATTAATAAAACAGCCTGTTTTAGACCATCAAAAATGTGAATTCAGTGTATGTTCTGCTGATATTGTCATATTTAGAATGCACAAAGAACAACTCAATGTCCATTTTGTATAGGGCTAATTGTTGAAAATAAAGTGCGGATGAGGGGTAGCCGAAGTGTCCGAATGCTGAATGGACTAAATAAATTCCAGTGCTGCCTCTCCTTCCATTCCTGCTTGAACAGGAAGAAGGTTACGAAGCTGACGGACCTAAAAAGGTGACCAGGAACAGAGAGGTGTGTGAAGCAGGAATATGGCATAATGCAGGTCACCAACAAAGGACTGCAGAAATAGAAGCAAAAAAAATGTCTGTGAAGAAGAAGAAGAAGAAGAAAACAGGATATAAAAAGCATGGTTGAGAGAGAGAGAGAGAGGGAGGGAGGTTTGCAGAGGGAATAACTCTTACCATTTCACTTTGGCTGCTATCAGAGGGAACAACAAATAGAACTGTCAGTCGCTAAGATTTTCCTCTCTATCTTAATGAAATACACTGAGGGTAATATGATGGTGGCGATAGAGATCTACCAAGGCTAAAGTCAGATTGGGCTTCACTCAGCTGAGAACGGTGCACTTTGATCCCCACTGTTCCATCCTCTGTCCCGTTCCTGCAGATGCGGACTGATGCATTTTCTCCATCCTGTGAAAGGTATAATAGCAGCGAGGAAATGACACTGAGCTTAGCTGCTCTCACACCTGCTCTATGACAGGCCGAAACGCGAGGATGAATCGGGCGTGTGACAGCGTAGCCACAGCTGAGACGGCGAGGATAATAAAGGCTGATTAATACAGGGCCGTCATCGCGGTGATACAGTGAAATTTGTGGGGAGTTGATTGCCCCAGCATCGCGGCTAATCGTGCCGGACGCCCTTGACTCATCACAAGCAAATGTGTTTGCGCTGGAGTGTGTGTGTGTGTGTGTGCGCGCGCTTGCGGTGACAGCTGTAAAAAGGAAAAGGAGGAGGTGGCAGCATTGACATCCAACGGCAGAAAGGGGAGAGTGAAAGTCAAAGGAGTGCAGTAATTCTTCTGGAGTGAGCGGAGTGAAATTTGTGCTCCGAACCGACATTACACGTGGAGATGGAGGTCGGAGGAAATTGTCATTCCGCTCTTGATGCAGCCCATCCCCATGAGACATGATGTAATTAATTGCCGGAAAAATGTTGTGTCTAAAATTTTCTCCTTGAAAGAGACGGTTGCGTCATCATGGCTCCGGCAGTAATGGATAAACGGCGGAGTGTTTACCTCTCACCAAAAGAATATACAGTCAAAATGGCAATGAATGCATTCTGTGGAAAAACTGCTGGTGAAAAGTATTGTTCGGCTTGCTCACTTTGTCACGGCATGTCTAAGACAAATGTGCAATGCTGCTGGTAATCGAATTTTCCTATGCTGGAGACCTACGTTTGTTTATTCTCAGCATAACTGCCAAGTTATTTTAGTCAAACTGAAATGCACTAACTAGATTGATGTGATGGAAGCATTTTTGATGTAAGCATATTTAAAAAACGCCTCATGCTTTGTTTTTTGATGTTTTCCACATTCTTTAAAAATATGAGGTGCAAAGTCACACATCAAATTATAAGACAAGAAATGAGATGACAGATAACTTTACAACAGGGCATCCAGGTGTTTAGGTTAGCAAAATGTAGAAAAGTGTGTGTGTGTGTGTGTGTGTGTGTGTGTGTGTGTGTGTGTGTGTACATTCGAAATGCCATGCCTTGTGAGTTGTTCGTGTGCCACTGTGAGTATGTATCAACAGTGGTGCACGGATGGCCAAACGACGAACCATTGTCCAGCCATGTGTCGTCTGCAGCTCATTGATGCCAGAGGGGAGCGGAGACTATCACATTGTTCACAGCGACCGCAGGACCACAGTGTGACAAATCACCAGCAGCTACAACAGTTGTGACCAGGGCAATGTGCCGCAGCACACAGTTCATAGCAGTCTTCTGCATATGGGCCTGCGCAGTCGACGATCCAGACGGGTCCCCATGCTAACAGTAGCCATCGTCAACAACACATGAAATGGGCACAAGATCATCAACATTGGATCGTGGATGATTGGAAGGAAGTTGCCTGGTTTGATTAATCAAGATTCCTGGATGCAGATATGCCGATTACCAACAGAGGCTATGGCACCTGGATGCACTGTTAGGAGGACACAGGCCGGCGGAGGCGGTGTTATGCTGTGGGCGATGTTTTCTTGGGACACTTGAGGCCCCATTATCCCAGTAGCACAAACCCTGACAGCTGTCAGGTATCTGAACATCGTTGCGGACCAAATGCATCCATACATGGCAACTGTGTTCCCTGCCGTTGATGGCCATTACCAACAGTGTTGGGCAGTAATTTACTAGTAACTAGTTAATAATATAATTTTTTGCTGTAACTAGTAGTGTAACTAATTACTAATAAGATTTCAGTAATAATATTAAAGTTACCATCCATAAAACAGCTAGTTACTTTTGATGCCTCAACCCCAACTGATTTGAAATCCAACAATCCAATAATTCATAGATTTATTTTCATAATTTTCACAACTCGCACAGGCACATGAAGTCCCAGTGCATCGGGAAAGCTTGGAATATGGAAAAGCTTACATTCAGGTGATGGAAATATCTAATATTTAATCTATTCATCAATAATTCTATTCTGTTACTTAAGTTTCATATATCAAATAATGACAATGATAAAATTACATGACAGCTAATATTACAACAGGGCATCCATTTTGAGCATTTCTGAAATTTTACAACCTAGTTTCTTGTTTTGGATATTAAAATAAACACGCAAAAGGTCAGTAAGGCGGACACCAGGCAGGGCTGTGCCATTCCTAGACCAGAATAAAGCACTAGCTTCAGTGCCAAGCTGTAATCCTCTTTAATTTGTTTTCAGATGAGACTTTGGAAACAGCAGCCCGCTCTCAGTACCGCGCACTCAGAAAAATGTGGGCAGGGACAGCTGTCTTCTCTTCCGGCGCTGTTTAATACAGGTTTTCTCACTGCTTTGCCACCTCAGGCCTGCGCTCTGATGAATAATTCTTGCTGGGGTGGAAACAGTATTCTTTACCAGTAATTTTGACAGGGCTACTGTGCAAACACACATCGTTTAGTGGTCCGCTCAGGCTTGTTATTTTCAATCAGAAGAAAGGGGGCTGCAGCCACCCAAATTATTATTATGTGTATGAACTGTCTGTCATGTAAAAAATAAATAAATAAATAAATAAAATAATAATAAATAAAAAAATGCAGCAACTGAGTTTGAGGCTCACTTGTCTGTCCTTCATTTGATAGTTAAGGTTGAGCTATAAAAAGACAGAAAGATTAAAAAGCCCCCTTCGGTTTTGCTTCTGACACTGTTGTGCTAGATGCAGGTGATTTGTATCCATGAATGCTGGCTCTCCATACAATGTTATTTTAATATTGCTTTTGTTCCCCAAATGTTCGAGCGAAGGCATAATTCTATTGAAATGATGAAGCACATCTTGAGAGACAGAGGGGGTTTAAAATGCACTGAAACAAAGCATGCAGGCAGAAGGTTGGCAATGCAGGCAGGGCGGCTTGCAGTCTTTTAATCCGTGGCACTGCACTGAAAAATCGCCACGCGTGTTTCATTTTTATCCTTCTCAACAGTTGTCTGGCCCCTGAGTAATGAGCAGCCCTGGGTCTTCTCTCAGACCCTTAGATATAATGTCCAAACAGGCGATTAGTGAGTCGCCTGGGCTGTGAATTGAGTGGAAAAAGTGCTGCTCGAGGTGCCAGGTGAATGTTTAGGGGGCCACTCTCCTGCAGATCCCAGGCACAGCTACACAGCAATGGGGGAAAGTGGTATATGACGTGCGGGGGCAAGGACATGGAGGCTCAGTCCATGGGCCAGAATGCTTCAGCACACAAGGACGCTGTGCCCTTTGCTAAGTAGGGAGTGACACTGAGAATTCCTGTGCATTTTATACAGACTTCCAAGGTCTCAAACAATGGGAAACAGATTAGCTGTTGTTAGGCAGCTGAATTTAGCCTGACCCAGGTCAGTGGCTGGCACACACACATCTTTTCAACATTGATGAAACTTGTTAAAAGTTAAAACAGGTCAGTGATGCCGATTATTTAATTCTGATGTTGTTAAGCTGTTGTTTCTCTGAGGAAAGCTTCTCTGAAGAGATGGAGAAAATGTGTCATGCATAACTAAAGTACTTACTGTCTTTCCAATTTAGTTACTATTTGTCTGATTTAACTGAAAAACACTGAGATGCTAAAAGTGCTGTAGACTGGAATACACAAGTTTGAGTTTAATGGGTTTGATGAATAAAGTGTCTTATCCTCACCAAGGCTGCATTTATTTAATCAAAAAAATAAATAATAATTTATTCTTATAGTATTTTCTGCAGCCATTGCTCTAGGCTTTAGTAGCACATGATCCTTCAGAAATCATTCTGATATGCTGATTTGTTGCTCAAAACAATTCTTGGTATTATAAATGTTGACAACAAGTTGTTTTGCTTAAAGGTGCAGTAGATGATCTTGGAAAATGCTAACTTTAGCCTGATAGCACTGAAAGTGAACGTCCCACCCTCCCTGCAATCGCTGTCCAAAGCCACGCCCCCTGAACGCATTTACGCTCACAGACCAGAATACCAGAGACAACATTACTACAATAGACTACATCAGCGGTTCCCAATTCCAGCCCATGTTCCGAAGTGAAGTAAACTTCAACGGATTTCCCCTGCTCAGGGAGTAGGGAGCAATGAACACTGTAGGGATCATATCTATCAGAACACAGTTCATGCAAGGAGCTCACTTCTAACGAGCTGGCGCGCGATGACTGGATTAACCGCTGGGCTACATCATGTGTCATTCACCGGTGAGAAAACTTTAAAAGTACTATAATACCAGGATCTTCGTTCCTGGTATTATAGTACCAGGATCTTCGTTCCTGGTACTATAATACCAGGAACGAAGATCGGGTTGTTGATGTTTGTCTGCCATTCTCGCTCTGTCTGCACAGAGTGCGTGAACGCGCTGATGACGTATCCTGTCTGCGCGAACCCGGTGCGCAGAGGTATGCTAATACATACCTTGACAGGCAGGTAGGAAAGCATATTAAAACGCTCGGACCAATTTCTTGATCCTATGCCTTCCACAGAATATATAAATACAGACAAATACATTTAGACCACTTAACTTAATGGTTGCTATCATGATGTGAAGAGACTTTCAACCAGCATAACAAAAAATGTTTCTGAAGACAATCACCTATTGCACCTTTAACCCTTTAACGCGAAAGATCACACCGGTGTGATCAGTCTTGGCTCGTCCCTGAAGCGTACGATCACACCGGTGTGATTAGAACTCTCAGTGCATCATATTATCACAAATATTCAGTGTTTTCAACCATATAATGCTTATTTTAGGTTTCAGACATTTAAATACACATAAGTACTAGTAAAACCATACATTTACAGTTTGTAAAATACAGGCTGATGTCTATGGAAATGGCAATAATGATCCTTACAAATATAATCTGACAACATGTTTTATTGATATCATATACAGATTGTGTAGGTAACTATAAAGTTTACTCTGCTCTTCTTCTCTCAGTTTACTGGAGACCTACTTTAATGTGTTCGGGAGGAGAGGATGAATTTGCATGTTGTAAATCCCACAGCTGGGATTAAGTGCGAACTAACATGGCGGCACCCATCACCCGGCATAGATCAACAAACACGGTCGATATAAAAGTGTTTAAATTACCAAATAGATTTACTTGCAGATATTTCAGAATCGGAATATCAGATATTTCATAATATAGTGAGCATGTTTGTGAATATTTTGAATAAAACAGGAAAAACGAAATAAAAGCGATCCATGTGTCATACAGATCTATTGTGGCTGCGTTGTCACATGACAAATATGACGCATCGCCATGGAAGCAATAAGGTGATACATTCTAAAATAACGGTCACCTAAAAAAAACTCAAGCTGGAGGCTCAGCTAGAATATTTTAAACTCACATGCGAAAGGGTTAATAGTTGTTTTGCAGTTGTTTGTGGCCTAATGGTTAGAGAGTCGGACTTGTAACCCAGTGGTCACAGGTTCAAGTCTCGGTACCGGCAAGGATTGTAGGTGGTGGGAGTGAATGACCAGCGCTCCAATATGTATGACAAATGTAGTTTTTTTATCACATGTCAAATTGTCTTGAGAAAAAACCTTTAAACGTAGCCATGGTTCAAACTAGACCACAGAAGGGACTTATCCTTCAGCCTGTCCATATTCCCTGTCATTTAACAGATCGATGGAAGCAGCACAGTCAGTAATCTTTTCCTGTGTGTGTGGGTGTAGACAGCAGATTATATGCTCTAGTGTTTGGTTATGTCAGTGTCCTGCCTCCCCGTATAAGTCACTGAACAAGCCAGCAACAGCAGTGGAAGAGCACTGTTGTTTTCTGTTTTTCAGATGTATTGTGCTGTTCTGATTTTAACATAATGAGTGAACTGACAGTACCTTAACAGACTGTTTCCTGTTAGGAAGAAGCTTTTTTATTGTATTTTTGAGCTTCGCCATTTGGTACATATTTGGTAGAGATCAAGCAAAGACATAAAATGATGAGGACTGTTGTGGGGAATTGGATCAAGACACAGCACAAGTTGCATTTGAACCTATTTTTCCTTTAAGAGCACCAAAACTCAACATGTGTTCGACTTCCTGGGGTGTTACGCATTCCGGGGGGAAGGGTTCATGGGTCCTTGTATGGCTTGTTAACTGAGGGGGGTTACAGAGTATTTGTTAAATATAAAAACAAAATATATATTGTGTGTTTGATTGGTCCAGACGCTACATGTCTGTTAAATGTGCAGCAGCAGTAGGCCACAGCTTTTATATTAGGAAACTTGTTAGCTACTGTACTGACAGTCTGCTGAATAGGATTGAGTCACCACATTAATTTGAACATGCATTTCCCATATGAGCACTATGGCTCTTTGTGTGTAGAATTTGTGCTTACTGCTAGGCTATGGCTCCAATATGAATAATGTATATGTGACTGAAGCGAATCAGTACAGATCTCTAGTTTGATTCAAACCTGCGTAACCCATGGGTATGGGTATAAAATATGGGTTATGCAGGTTTGAATCAAACTAGAGATCTGTACTGATTCACTTCAGTTACATATACATTATTCGTATTGGAGCAATGGCTCACAATATCTGTGGCGCTTGACTAACCACTAAACCCAACCCAGGCTCATTGGAAAAACATGCCTGTGGTGACATTTCTGCAAAATTATATTATGTTGCTTCTTGCACGTTAAAACAAAAAAACGCAGTTTTATCCAAAGCAGGTGAACATGTATCTATACATACCGCAGTGGCGCTAAAAGGCTGATGCTTTATTGAGTTTGAAAATAATGTACCACCTCAAGTCAAGTCAAGTCTGCTTTATTGTCAATTCTTCCACATGTACAGCACATACACACAGAGAATTGAAATTGCGTTACTCTCAGACCCTTGGTGCATTCAGATAACATTAAGAATAGAACATAAATACAGATATACAGATTAAATATAAAATACAACTATACAAATATACAAATAAGGTAAAATGTAAAAAATACATATAAAGCAGCACAAGGCACATGGCAGATAGAGTGCAAACCAGTGAAGTAGACAACAGTGCAGATATAATGATTTGTAGCTGTTATTTAGACTGATTGAACACTAGTGGTAGTAAAACACCAACAACAGTTATTTATTTTCACACAAATTATAAATAAAGGGCAGATAAGCAATTCATATTTATATTAGTTAATATTTCTTTTTTTTCGGGGGGTTCCTTATTCCTTGCACCTACACTAAACCCTACTCTTAACCTAATCAATAATGTTAACAAAAGCAAATGTGAGAAATTTTATCCTGCTTTAGCATTTTTGCTTGCTTCTACAAATCTTTAAGAACCTATATTGTGACTCGTGTTTCACAGGACTTGGCACCCAAACACTGCATCGCAATTGCAAGGCTGTTTCAGGTGAGCTACTGAGCAGGTTTACTATGTCAGAAAAGCTATACATACATATGGAGCTGATTATTAGTTATTAGAGATAATGTACTATGGTAAAAGTGTTTTATGGTTATAACATAACATTGTGCAAGCAATATGGAATTGCCCCCCCCAATTCCATATTCCCCCCCCAAAAAATAAAAAAATAAATATTAACTAATATAAATATTAATTGATTATCTGCCCTTTATTTATAATTTGTGTGAAAATAAATAACTGTTGTTGGTGTTTTACTACCACTAGTGTTCATTTCAGCTGGAAACTGCAGTGAATGTAGGTATGGTTTTTAAGGTAGAGGCATGTTTTAAATGTAGGTTGGCTAAGCTTTGGCTGTGATATAAAAAAAAGCTTGTTAAAGCTACTGTACACATCGACTTTTTGAAACACTTCTCTCTTGAATGGTATCAGAGCATGGTTCCAGTAGTGTTTGCGGAAGCTAGGCTACTAAAAGAGTTTGAGTCTTCCCTCAGTAGCAAATATTACACACACAGAATTGATATTGAGCTCTGTCAAGCAATCATTACACTATTTGATTTATTTTTATCATTAACTGACACAGTTACTGATCGTGTGAGGGGGGTTTACATGCCTGGAGTGCCACTTCACTCATCTGTCATTCTGTCTTTGTACTGTTATGAGGGGGACATTTCATTTTGAGGGTTGCTTGACAGAGACAAGAGTTTGTGGATAGAGAGACGACAATGCAAATGACCACTCACTGGAGAGGCTCGCTCCATAAGGCCAAGAACAAAGAAGCACGTGTTTGACTTTGATAGATGGACTGTAATATTTATGCTCTCGCATTCACTGGGAACTCTCTCCAGATTGACAATGCAGCAGCCACTTTCTATCCTTGCCTCCTTCCGTATTGGACCAGTCACTGTTGCCCATTTTACCTGCAGCGATGCAGGGGTCTCCTGATTGAACGTACAAACCATGATTGATCTCAGAGGTTAGTCAAACAACTGCCTCGTTCTACTACAAGGACCTTCCATTCTGGCCTGTAGTCTGGATTTAGCTGGCAGCAAAGGTTGTGTTTACCTTATTAAAACAGATTGAAATATCTATTTGCTAGCCACTGTGCTATTTAATCTTTATCAAGGTTTCTTTCGAGAGCTGTTGGATGTCCTTCTTGGTTTGACTAAAAAAATGAATAAGGAAAAATATTGTGTAATATAGTTTTGAGTCACTACTATTCCACTACATTTGAGAGTGCGTAGTTCCCCAGTGGTTTCCCAGTAACCAGCTACCTTTTCCAACAAGTAATGCTAAATCGCCACTAAACTCTACATTGGTGTCTTCAATGACACCTTTTTTTGCACATTACAACAGAGCAAGCAAATAATCATCAGACATTTTCTTCTAAACTTGGACTATCAGATGTATTCTAGTGAATCAGTTTGCATGACTAAAGAATGGGGACATCTAAAAATCATATGATTTTTTTAAGTTTATGTCCTTTTGACCAAAGTACACTACAGAACTAAAATTAAAAATCAAAATAAAATAATGTGTATGTGTGTGCAAATGTGTGCGTTTCTCTTATTGCTATGCACTGGCATCTGAAAACAAGGCTCAATTTTCATGAATACAGGCATGAATGTGTGCTAATGAATACAGATGATCCATCAAAGTTGATGTTGAGGAGCCTGTATCATCACAATCCACAGGGAAACGGGAGTGGATTTTGCTTCATTTCCATCGATTATGTGATCATAATTGCATAACCTAAAGCGATTTGCACTGTGTAGGCTGCATGCATGATGCACATGCAAATGTCATCTCCTCTCACAGATGGGTTCTCTAAAAATGTCTTTATGTCTGTTTTTGATGGAATGGAAAACGCATTTTACAATTGCCTACTTGCCATGGTAAGGGAACATTTCTGGAGCTATTGACCTGAGCCTGGAGATTTTTATTTAATGGAAGTGCAATTATTGTAAGAATTAGCAGATCTGGAGTTGGTTTGACTTTTATATGTCATAAAAAATATATGGAAATCAAGTACACTACTGTATATCTCAATCCATCCATCGTGTACTTGTTTTCCAGATATTTTATACGATTAATTGCATTAAACTTCTAGATGGCTGAGTTTAATAAATTAATTTGAAGCATTTATTAGCATTAATTAACTGACATTTTTGCATTTTTACCTTTTTATTTGATTTGCACTTATTCAGTTTACTTCTAACTGAAACTTTCTAGTACATTTTGATTGTCTTTAAGGCATATATTTCTGTTTTGACAGGCAGTATGTGTGTTGCCTGAACCGAAAATTGTAGGTCATGCAGAAATCCATCCGCAAGATAAATCCTTTGCAAATATAGCCTAATACAGCTGTTTAATTCCCTAAAGTCCTGGTTTTAACTAAGCTGTAGGACTCATGACCACTGATGAGAGCTCAAGGCCACATTCAAGTTAAGTTATCTTGTTAACTTCTGTTGCCAGTGATTGTTGTGCCTACAGGCTTTCAATTTCAAAGAATTTTCGCCATCCTTTAATGAAATTGTATGCTGAATTCTGAACAAATCAAATGAGAAACTGTCCTTGTGTCGAGTGGTTTGTGAACAGTTCATGTGCCATAATAAATGCGAGGGCATTACTGTTTGCATGTCAGTTGAGCGGTATAACTTTAAATTAACAGCGTACAAACATGCTGACTCCCCCCTTTTAGGACCTTGGCAGAGCTCAGCATATTTAGGTCCAACTTGCATTTTGCAAAGAATAAAAAAAGACAATCTGGAACGAAGAAGCAGAACTGTTGTCTCGGTCTTACTGCATGTTTGCAATAAGCTGTTTATCTGACTGGGAATACAGACTCCGAATGCTGCCCGCCTGTGACTTATGCCAAAACCAGAAAGACTAATTGATTTAGGGGTTAAATAAGGGAGCTGGAGAGGACAAGGGAAATAAAAAAGACCACATATGACAGACCACATTAGTCTAGAAGACCAAGATTGTTTAACTTTAAATATTTGTCATTAGAGCTGGTTTTCACATTCGTCTGAAAGCCGCTCTTTATTATCATATTATACTTCCCTTATTTTTTTTCTGTTTGCACTTGGTCTGTGTCATTGCTCTGCTAATATTGATGGCTCCATATGATTTATCGTTTGTATTTGCATTTTTCATCATTTCTAAGTCACCTTGTAAAGTGTCTGCTTAATGAATAAATGAGAATGTCTGGAAAACATTCTATATTCTTATTCGTGTCAAAATTAAGTTCATGGTCATTTTCACTTTGAAAATCGTGGTTTGTTTGAGAGTGTGCAGACATTTACAGTAACAATGTTTAATGGTTGTATTATATAGAGGAGAGAGTAGTACGGCAAGATTTTAACTGAAAAGTCGTACTTATGACAAGAGAATCTTTCAAAAAAGGTCAGACAAATTGTCATGTTTTTAGTAGCGCAGGTTTTTGCATGTGTTATTGTGTTGTGAATTTTTTATGCATCTAATTAATTCATTCTTAAAAAATAAAAAATCTGTTGGCCAAAACAATAGTTTAATAATTTTGTGCACTATTGGAGTCTGTTGTCATGAAAAAGTTCAATTGTCCTGGTCTGTCTTGTGTGATAAACTACAAATAATACATTTGCATTTGCACAACAACAAACACAACTTAAGTCCCATCTAACATGGTTGACCTTCCATAATATGGAGTTTTTTGGGGTTGTGAATGCTCTGTCAGTAATTCATGACCGATTTTTAATACTTTCGTCTATTTTGAGATGGTTGAGGGGTGAGGGAGAATAAGGGCAGCTTATGTTACACTAGATATTGCATGTGGCAAAGTTTTATGAATGCCTATTGGTTGCATAACGCTTGTTCATAAACGCTTTTTGTTTAGTTTGATGGCAAAAATTGCTCTGATAATTCATGCAAAGCCTCATGGGACAATGTTGTGCATTAGACTCATCAGATCAGCTTGAGGTCTGTAAGATTATTTATTTATTTTTCATGTTTTCGAAAGAAGTCACTTATGCTCACCAAGGCTACATTTATTTTGACAGAAATACGGTAAATATTATTGGATTTTTTTCTATTTTAATATATTAGAAAATGTATTTTAGTGATGGTAAAGCTGAATTTTCAGCAGCTATTAGTCCAGTCTTCAGTGTCAATGATCTTTCAAAAAAATTAATTCTAATAATATTTCATACCAATTTTGAAAACAGTTGATACCATGATATGTTTAATTTCAGTAATTTTTTAATAGAAAGTTCAAAAGAACAATTTCTATTTGAAATAGAAATATTTTGTAACCTTATAAATGTTTTACTGTCACTTTGCTGGCAATTTAATGTGTTCTTGCTGAATAAATTTTTTTTTTTAAATGGTTTAGTATTGTATTGTAGTGTGTGTGTGTGTGTGTGTGTGTGTGTTTTAGAACTAGAGAATAAAAGTTATTTGTGGAATGTTCTATCACTATCAAGCTCTAAAGCTTTAAGAGTATTTCTAATGACTTTAAAGCTTCATGGTAGAATATGAGGTCTGCATATCATTATTATTAGGGATGCACCGATACCACTTTTTCCAGTACTCACCCGATACTGATACTTTTATTTTTGGTACTTGCCGATACTGAGTACCGATACCAATATTTTCATTGCATTTGCATTTGCAAATTTTTAAAAAATTGGGTACAGAAACCAAAAGAGTATGTAAAATGTTAGTTGGTTAACTTCATTTATCAAATAGATACAGTCAAACCAAAATTTATTCAGACATTCTTCAACATTTCTCACATTATCACAGTTTATTCGTTATAGTTTAGAAAATTGTAATAAAATATGACAAGAACTCAGAGTTAAACTGTGTCAGAACAAATTCAGCTTGATAATGTCAGATAACTTTGATAGAAAGGTATGTAATGGATTACAATAAACCAAAAATTATTCATACAGCTGTCACTATTTACACAACTATCAATACTTTGTCGGGTGACCCTTAGCCTTAATGACAGCATATAGTCTCCTGGGCATGCTGTCAACCAGCTTAATGCAAACCTGAACTTCAATTTTTTTCCCAGACTCGGTCTGAATAATTTTTGGTCCCAAATTTGTATAAATTTTACTGGTACTCCACTGTATGAAGAATTTTGGGGTATAATATATCACAGTTTAGTTTATTTTGCTATCCCCACTTTACATAAATCAACTAAAGTGTCCTGCATCCACTAGTAAAAAAATATAAAAAATTATATCTGGTCTCTGAATAATTTTTGGTTTGACTGTATATCTTTCTGTTATTTTCACACTTAATTATGCCCATTAAAATGTATTTTACAAGTTTGTATTACTTTCACTGTTCATTTTTTTTCTCTATCTGTGGTAGCCTACATCATCTTTAATTTAATAGCATTAGAGCTGCTCCCTTGTAGCGGCTTAGTATTCTGTAATCATGCGATTTGCTGTAAAAATGCAGGGAACCACTCGCTATAAATCTCCTAACTGTGATATTTTCATAAATAGAAGTCGCGGTTTTTTCATCTGAAACGTGCAGCGATTTATTTTCCAAAGCCACTCATATAATGCAGAAACACTCATGAAGCAAGCAAAACACACGCAACGCGTGCACGTATTTGTACTGGTGCAGAATGAGAGGGACAAGTACAGTACAGCCTAGCGCATTTCACACAGGCTGTTAGTTTCACTTTCGCCAGAAAGTCGTGTATGCTTAAGGGTGAAAATAAATTACGTTTATAGTGAATGCCCTTATAAATTGTCTTATATTTACGATTTAGTTTTAATCCAAATGATGCATGCTAAGTGAGCGAACATCAATAAAGATCACACAACAGAAGTACGTGCTCTCTCTCTCTCCCTCCCTCCCTACCATTAAGTAATGTGTGCATTGTTTTACTTACTTCTTTTTGACATATCCGACCGAACTACAAACTTTCCAGTGATCTCTGTGAGAAAAGGATATTCACTCGACAAGCTGCGTGCTCAATCCACTCAGCGTGATTTGCTTACCAGCTGGCGCAAATCAGCTATACAGACATTAATACTGAATGTTTTATATTCATTGCATACATATACTTAGTAGACATCTTTAATCTCTAATAACACCATTCTACTGTCTGTTGTCGGTGTTTCTTTATCTGAATATGGCACTTATCACATGCTGTGTGGTATCGGCATTTGGTATCGGACAAATACCAGTATCGGTATCGGTGCATCACTAATTTGTATCCGCATAAACCTCATCCCAACCAGCTGCGGCAGGTTCTTTGGTACCAGGGCATCTGGTCACACTTGGACGGGCTCTCACCACAACCCCCCC
>NW_015505199.1:888414-897332 GCF_001515645.1 Sinocyclocheilus grahami | reverse complement strand
CCCCCCCCCCCCCCCCAAATCAAACTCGGCATTCCAATCGCCGGAGTAAGAGAAATAATGTCGACAGCCCACAGCAATTAAAATCCTTGAGTCTAGAAGCAGCTGATAGTGGCTACTGATTGCTGTCTATTCTGTTGTGCATGAGGAGGAGGTAGATTAGAGATGTGTCATGCATCCCTAAGCCTAACACTCTCTGGGCTTGAGTGTGTCATTGAACAGTAAATCATTCTGATTGAACATGCATCATCTTATAGCAACTTCATGACAAACCCAGTCCCAGCTCCAGGAGGCAGCTCATCTTTTTAAGTGGCATAAATCAGCTGCCATCCACGTTCAGCATTCACAAATCCGCTTGTAATGCTAGCAGTTTCCACTCTCTTCATCCTAAACTCTTGAATATTAAAGCCTATTCAACACATGAGGCACGGGCTCCTGGCTTCATCAGCCATTAAGGTGCTATTAATTATTGATTTACCGCTTTGCCTGAGATTGTCTGAAAAGGAATGTTTCGGGTTCAAAACGAGCTCTATTGACAGTTTCGTGGCATAATGTTGATTATTACACAAAATAATTTTGACATCTATCCTTTTTTTTTCTTTTCTTTTTTCTTGAGGTGAGATTATTATTATTATTATTATTATATATGAATATGTAAATGTGAGTTTTCCCAATGTTATTTAATGTTATATTGTATCTTCCATTTTTTTAATATATATTTTATTTTATTGTTAATTAATTAATACATTTTTTGATTGACTCAAATTATGTTCTATGATAATCAACATTATGCCACAATAGAGCTTAACTTTAAAAAAAGTGGAATTGTCTTGGACACAATATCAAATTTAGAAGAGTCGGCATCACAATATTTATATAAAAAAAACATGATTTTTATCAAACGTTTGTTAATTATGGCAAAGAAACAGCTATTCTCTGTGCCTGAATGATGCTTGGCATGATTGCACATTTTTTGTTCTGGGTCTCTAATTGGCTGTTAAACAGAACTGCTTCAGAAATCTGAAGTGCAGTAATAAATGTAGATTGTGTGGGTATCTAAAATCTGATGTGTTTAAAAAAAAATAAAGCTTTTACTTATAGTGTTGCATAAGGACCATGTCACTACAAACAACCTATATTAATGCACCACATGCAATCAGCGTGACAAGGAAATAAAAGCTGAAATACTTTAACAAACATGGTTAACCTTCTAGGAACTAATTAATGTCAATCACTGATATGATTAATTGGTTTTTATTAGTAATAACATTATACAAATAACAATTTCCCAGGTGCACGTTAATTTCTAATCTTGAATTTGAATGGTTACATTTATACAGTATAAGTGCTAAAAATCACTGCAATGGTGGTTATCTTCATTACCAATCTTAATTTAAGGGCTTTTTATTTATTAGGCGACTATTATCACTTCATTAAGTTGGAAAGGATTTTGCATAATTGCTGGTCTGTAGAATCATTGTACTGTTACCTAATAAGGGAAAAATACCAATTGTCTCTGCAAACTTACTCTTTAGGTAATTAAGATTTCATTTTCCTGTTGTTTCCTCATACTGCTGAAAGGTGTGTGTTTATGAAGTTGGAGTTTTCTTTTTAAACTCTTTCCTCCAGTTGCCAAAATGGCAACAGAACAAGAGGCAATCAAGAAATATTTACAGTATCAGCTGCTGCTCTTCTGACGGGTTTTAATTGCCTAGTGAGACAAATGATCTCCTATTCTTGAATTAGGTGTGGAAGCTGAAGAGGAACACTCAGTGTTAAAATGGCCCAATCTACGTTTTAATAGATTTAGCCATTGAACATGCTGATTGTTTTATTTGCTTTTTTAAAAGTGCTTTCAATGAAGGCATGATCCATGATTGTGGAACAGTTGCCCTCAATGTATAAACTTTACTTTTCAGGGGAATTATAAATGTTATTATTATTATTATTATTATTATTATGTCTGTGATATCAAATAAAATGCATTTGTTTGTTTGTTTGTATGTTATGAAATTAGATATTTTAATACATTTATATGAAGTTACATTTGATAATATATTGTTATATAATTCATGTACTACCGGCCACAAAAATACAATAAAACTTTAATTTTACAATTTAATAGAACTGATATTGTAATCAATGTTGGTAGTCTACCATAATTTCCACAAAATATTAAGCAACACAACTTTTTTCAGGGTTGATATTAATAAGAAATGTTACTTGAGCACCAAACCAGCATATTATAATTATTTCTGAAGGATCATGTGACTGAAGTAAAGCTGCTGAAAATTCAGCCTCACCATCACAGAAACAAATTACATTTACAAACTGAAAGACTTATTTTAAATTATAATAATATTCTATTTTTACTTTATTTTTGATTAAATAAATGCAGCCTTGGTTTCAAATAATTAAAAAATCTAATGATTCCAAACTTTTGACTGTGTGTGTGTATATATATATATATATATATATATACACACACACACACAGAGAGAGAGAGAGTTGGATATTGTTAACATTTAATTTAACATTTAACATGATTACATTCTCCTTACTTACTGATGACTTTGGTCTCTCTTCCTTATCTTCCTCTGTCTCACAACAGTTTCTTGGCTCAACACAACACTGTTTCCTGAATTAGATTTAAAATGCATGCTCGATGGAGCACCTGCTTCTAAAATACATTGAGGAACAAGGAGCATCTCTAAATCTCCTCTAGAACAACATGTCTAAACTTTAAGGGCCATGTGGCCTTGGTGCTTAATGTGTCTCAAGGCTTTGTTCCAGAGATGCTTTCTCAGCATAAACACACACATTTCATCTATTCCCTTTTTTCCCCCCCAGAGGAACAACAGGGCTGCTTTGTTCCACACTATTTTCTCCTGCGAGGTACCATGAAAGTGCTTAAAAATGTTTGTGACACCACAAATCAGTGGGCTGTTTATCCCACTTATGATAAAGCAGAGAGGAATGCTTGTAGACAACAAAGTTGGCCATTCCTCTCTTCCTTGAGACATTTGCTTCACTATTGATGCCTGGGAAAGCCATTACCATTAATCACACCAAAGAATTACACGGTGCGCAGTCCAGCCCGGTCCATCTCGCAGTTGTGTTTAGATTTCTTGTTGTGCCTTTGGCAGATTACTGTTATTAATGGCAGAAAGGCCACTTTGCAAACTCTCATTAGATGTTATTTTAATGGTGAGACTGATGGATTAAGATGTGGCAGAGGCCATGCTTGCTTCAACAACCAGTTAATATGAGCCAATTACTGCGACGTGCTCGCCGGCCTGAACATTTTTTTTTTTTTTTCAATGATAGTCAACTCAGTTCCGGTTCATTTCAGATGATTTTAGCACTTGTACACTCAGCATTTTGCTACGTAGCCCATGCTATACTTAGCCGCCGCTTCAGATCCCAACTGCTTCCTGAGGCAATCCATGAGCAGTGCTGGGTTTTTTTTTATTCATTTGTTACTTGGTAGTTGGTGATGTGTTTTTTATGAGATGTTGCAGCAGCTTCATGTCAGCCCTGCACTCCATCTCTTCAGACATTTAAGGCGCCGTTTTAACAGTGACATACCAGGCGGCACAGGAACTGCATTAATAAATGTTAGGAGCACAGTGGAGATGTCTCACTTACATTTAGCTGTAATATCCGGCCTGGCAGTCTCCGATACATGTGGTGGTTGAAGGTGAGGAGCAGATGGAGAGTATGCAGGCTATAAGCAGGTATGTTTGTCTTCCTCTGGGCAAAGGCTTATGCCACAGGGTAGATCAATACAATGGTGCAATGAGCCAGAGTAACGGAATATGCTGTAAGCCTGTTCAGTGGATTTAAGCTCGGTTAAAGCTCAACTCAACACATGAGCGGGCATAGAACTCCAGCGGTATTAGATATGTTCAGCTTTCAAAGCTTCAGTTATTCTAAACATTTATGATGGCTTCCTGTAGCCTCAGACTGATGGCTTCCTGTAGCCTCAGACTGGATGTTTACTGACCACCTTGTTGCATACAAAGCTTCTCAGTTACGTATGTAACCCTCGTTCCCTGAAGGAGGGATCGGAGACGTCACGTCGGATGACTGACGAATTGGGATCTCGCTTAGAGAGACCAATCCACTTCGAGTGTAAACTAAACGAGCCAATTCACATTGGCATGCGATTATTGCATCCAGCTGCTGCTGATCACAGCGTGAGTATAAGTAGGCAGCAGGTGCAGCGCATATTCAGGTAATGATTCCATCCAGCTGCCGCTGATCCCAGCATGAGCATAAAAAGGCAGCAAATGCAACGCATACCAGGTTTTCGCTGAGGAGCCGAGCCAGTGACCCGGCCGCTCAGCGGTGGTACAGCAGCTGTGGCAACGGGACGTGATGTCTCCATTCCCTCCTTCAGGGAAAAAGGGTTTCCTACGTATCCGAGACGATGTTCCCTTTCAGTCGGTCACTCTCGATGTCACGTCGGATGACCAACGAATTGGGATCCCTACCAAAGTGCCATGGATACTGCCCCTTCCAGTGTCCTGTGGAAGCCTCCTGCGCCCCTTCTTTTTGGCGTAGGCCGGGGCTTACCACAAGAAGACCAGTTACTATTGCTATGGCACTACCCACTCAGTAAGACTGGATAACACTGGGAAAACATGCCCATTCCACTTGGAACCGGAACGTTGTGGAAGCCCATCCTTCCCGTTTCAGAAGCACTTACACATATGAACAACCGTATAGGAGCATATGGAAGATTAGAGGTGATTGTAACCCTCTTGGAAAATAGCAGGAAGTCTGCCGAGGAAACACGGGCTCTGAGGGTATACCGTGAACTTTCCACATATGGGATCCACTTAAGTCTCTACATATGGAACCCAGCCCTCTACCGGTTCTCACGGATTTATCGAGTGAGGGCCTGGCGCCGGATGCTCTGCCACGACTGGCTACCGAGGGGACAGAGGATCTCATCAGGGTCTACGATATGGACTCTCTGGAGCGGTTTTACCAAGCCGACCCGAAGTGGGGGCCTCTCATTGCTTCAACCCATTTTAGGTGAGAACACAGGAGGATACCGGCTCCACACGAAGGCTATATAATCTAGCAAATGTGTTGGGGGTCGCCCAGCCCACAGTTCTACAAATATCTGCCAGCGAGGAGCCACGAGCCAGTGCCCAGGAGGATGTAACACTTCTAGTAGAGTGAGCTCACAGCCTGAATGGGCAGGGCACACCCTGTGCCTGATAAGCCAGGGTGATGGCACCCACTATCCAGTGGGCCATCCTCTGCTTAGAGACGGCATTCCTCTTCTGCCGACCTCCATGACAGACAAAGAGCTGGTCTGAGGTCCTGAAGCTGAAGCTGTCTACGTAGCATCTCAATACTCGAACGGGACAAAGCAAAGCTAGGGCTGGGTCTGCCTTCTCCGGGGGCAGCGCTTGCAGGCTCACCACCTGATCCTTGAGAGGAGTAGTGGGAACCTTGGGCACATAGCTGGGCCGGGGCCTCAGGATTACCTGGGAGTCAGCCGGCCCAAACTCTAGGCACGAATCATCGACCGAAAATGTGTGCAGGTCCCCTACCCTCTCGATGGAGGTCAATGCAAGCAGGAGCATAGTTTTCATTGATAAAAACTTCAGCTCAACTGTCTGCAAAGGCTCAAATGGGCCCTGCTGTAGTGCTCTGAGCACTAGAGACAGATCCCAAGAGGGTATAGAGGGGGGGCCATGAAGGATTTAGCCTTCTCGCCCCCCTAAGGAAACTGATGATCAGGTCATGCTTCCCCACCAACTTCCCTTCCATGAGGTCGTGGTTGGCAGCAATCGCAGCCACATAAACTTTAAGGGTGGAGGGAGACAGCCTTCGCTCCAACCCCTGCTGCAGAAAGGACAGCATGACTCTGATCGGACATTTCCGGGGGTCTTCTCGGTGAGAAGAGCACCATTAGACAAACAGGTTCCACTTCAAGGCGTAAGCATGTCTCGTAGACTGAGGCCAACTACCTCTTGGCCTCCTACTACCTCGCACGCTCCTCGTCCTCCCTGATCTGAACAGTGTCTGTGCAAGAAGGCTCACTGGGGGAAACGCATACTTGCGAAGGCCCCGCGGCCAGCTGTGTGCCAGTGCGTCCGTGCCGAGTGTTCCCTTGGTCAGGGAGTAGAACAACTGGCAGTGACAGGTTTCTGGAGAGGCAAACAGGTCTACCTGAGCAGCTTCGAAAAGACTACAAATCAGTTGGACCGTCTGGGGATGGAGTCTCCATTCTCCCGGGAGCGCAGCTTGTGACAGCTCGTCGGCTGCCCAGTTGTGCAGACCAGGAATGTGAATGGCACAAAGCGACCTCAGATGCTTCTGACTCCAGAGGAGGAGGTGGTGGGCGAGTTGCGACATGCGATGGGAGCGTAGACCACCTTGTTGGTTGATGTACACAACGGTCGCAGTGTTGTCCGTGCGGACGAACCCAGCCCTCTACCGGTTCTCACGGATTTATCGAGTGAGGGCCTGGCGCCGGACGCTCTGCCACGACTGGCTACCGAGGGGACAGAGGATCTCATCAGGGTCTACGATATGGACTCTCTGGAGCGGTTTTACCAAGCCGACCCGAAGTGGGGGCCTCTCATTGCTTCAACCCATTTTAGGTGAGAACACAGGAGGATACCGGCTCCACACGAAGGCTATATAATCTAGCAAATGTGTTGGGGGTCGCCCAGCCCACAGTTCTACAAATATCTGCCAGCGAGGAGCCACGAGCCAGTGCCCAGGAGGATGTAACACTTCTAGTAGAGTGAGCTCACAGCCTGAATGGGCAGGGCACACCCTGTGCCTGATAAGCCAGGGTGATGGCACCCACTATCCAGTGGGCCATCCTCTGCTTAGAGACGGCATTCCTCTTCTGCCGACCTCCATGACAGACAAAGAGCTGGTCTGAGGTCCTGAAGCTGAAGCTGTCTACGTAGCATCTCAATACTCGAACGGGACAAAGCAAAGCTAGGGCTGGGTCTGCCTTCTCCGGGGGCAGCGCTTGCAGGCTCACCACCTGATCCTTGAGAGGAGTAGTGGGAACCTTGGGCACATAGCTGGGCCGGGGCCTCAGGATTACCTGGGAGTCAGCCGGCCCAAACTCTAGGCACGAATCATCGACCGAAAATGTGTGCAGGTCCCCTACCCTCTCGATGGAGGTCAATGCAAGCAGGAGCATAGTTTTCATTGATAAAAACTTCAGCTCAACTGTCTGCAAAGGCTCAAATGGGCCCTGCTGTAGTGCTCTGAGCACTAGAGACAGATCCCAAGAGGGTATAGAGGGGGGGCCATGAAGGATTTAGCCTTCTCGCCCCCCTAAGGAAACTGATGATCAGGTCATGCTTCCCCACCAACTTCCCTTCCATGAGGTCGTGGTTGGCGGTGGGCAGCAAGCGCAGCCACATAGACTTTAAGGGTGGAGGGAGACAGCCTTCGCTCCAACCCCTGCTGCAGAAAGGACAGCATGACTCTGATCGGACATTTCCGGGGGTCTTCTCGGTGAGAAGAGCACCATTAGACAAACAGGTTCCACTTCAAGGCGTAAGCATGTCTCGTAGACTGAGGCCAACTACCTCTTGGCCTCCTACTACCTCGCACGCTCCTCGTCCTCCCTGATCTGAACAGTGTCTGTGCAAGAAGGCTCACTGGGGGAAACGCATACTTGCGAAGGCCCCGCGGCCAGCTGTGTGCCAGTGCGTCCGTGCCGAGTGTTCCCTTGGTCAGGGAGTAGAACAACTGGCAGTGACAGGTTTCTGGAGAGGCAAACAGGTCTACCTGAGCAGCTTCGAAAAGACTACAAATCAGTTGGACCGTCTGGGGATGGAGTCTCCATTCTCCCGGGAGCGCAGCTTGTGACAGCTCGTCGGCTGCCCAGTTGTGCAGACCAGGAATGTGAATGGCACAAAGCGACCTCAGATGCTTCTGACTCCAGAGGAGGAGGTGGTGGGCGAGTTGCGACATGCGATGGGAGCGTAGACCACCTTGTTGGTTGATGTACACAACGGTCGCAGTGTTGTCCGTGCGGACCAGCACACGCTTGCCTCGTAAGTGCCTCTTGAGACGGTTCAAGGCCAGGCGTACTGCCAGCAACTCTAGGCAATTGATGTGGCAGTGCAGTTGGGGGCCCGTCCAAACCCCCGACACTGCAAGCCCGTTGAACGTGGCCCCCCAACCGGTGGTGGAGGTATCCATGTAAACAACGGCATGCCTGGAGACCTGTTCCTGGGGCACTCCTGCCCAGAGAAACAAAGGGTCTGACCACGGGGTGAAGGTTTGGCGGAAGGCCGGTGTGACTCGGACCCGGTGAGTGCCGCGTAGCCACGCCCACCTCAGGACTTGGCCATGGAGCCAGTGTTAAAGCGGTCTCATATGAAGCAGCCCCAGCAGCATGATTGCCGGTGCAGCTGCCATATACCCCAGGAGCCTCTGAAACTGTTTCAGTGGGACCATCGTCTTGCACTTGAACATATTCAGAAAGTTCAACACCGACTGAGTACATCCTTGCATGAGGAGTGCTGGACTGAATCCAACTCCATACAGAGAAAAGAGATCCTCTGTGCCAAGGAGAGTTTGCTCTTTTCCCAGTTGACCCGAAGGCCCAACCGGCTGAGGTGCGAAAGCACCAAGTCCCTGTGTGCACACAACTGATCCTGAGACTGAGCTAGTATGAGCCAGTCATCGAGGTTGTTAAGAATGTGAATGCCCTGTTCTCTCAGGGGAACAAGGACTGCCTCCGTAACTTACGTGAAGACACGGGGCGACAGGGACAGCCCGGAGGGAAGGACCTCGTACTGATATGCTCGTCCTTCGAATGCAAACCGAAGCAAGGGTCTGTGATGCGGATGGATCGACACATGAAAGTACGTGTCCTTCAGGTCGATCGCTGCAAACCAATCTCGGGGACGGATGCACCC
>NW_015505199.1:879209-885370 GCF_001515645.1 Sinocyclocheilus grahami | reverse complement strand
TGTAACCCTCGTTCCCTGAAGGAGGGATCGGAGACGTCACGTCGGATGACTGACGAATTGGGATCTCGCTTAGAGAGACCAATCCACTTCGAGTGTAAACTAAACGAGCCAATTCACATTGGCATGCGATTATTGCATCCAGCTGCTGCTGATCACAGCGTGAGTATAAGTAGGCAGCAGGTGCAGCGCATATTCAGGTTTTCGCTGAGGAGCCGAGCCAGTGACCCGGCCGCTCAGCGGTGGTACAGCAGCTGTGGCAACGGGACGTGATGTCTCCATTCCCTCCTTCAGGGAAAAAGGGTTTCCTACGTATCCGAGACGATGTTCCCTTTCAGTCGGTCACTCTCGATGTCACGTCGGATGACCAACGAATTGGGATCCCTACCAAAGTGCCATGGATACTGCCCCTTCCAGTGTCCTGTGGAAGCCTCCTGCGCCCCTTCTTTTTGGCGTAGGCCGGGGCTTACCACAAGAAGACCAGTTACTATTGCTATGGCACTACCCACTCAGTAAGACTGGATAACACTGGGAAAACATGCCCATTCCACTTGGAACCGGAACGTTGTGGAAGCCCATCCTTCCCGTTTCAGAAGCACTTACACATATGAACAACCGTATAGGAGCATATGGAAGATTAGAGGTGATTGTAACCCTCTTGGAAAATAGCAGGAAGTCTGCCGAGGAAACACGGGCTCTGAGGGTATACCGTGAACTTTCCACATATGGGATCCACTTAAGTCTCTACATATGGAACCCAGCCCTCTACCGGTTCTCACGGATTTATCGAGTGAGGGCCTGGCGCCGGACGCTCTGCCACGACTGGCTACCGAGGGGACAGAGGATCTCATCAGGGTCTACGATATGGA
This sequence comes from Sinocyclocheilus grahami, assembly GCF_001515645.1. Lineage (NCBI taxonomy): Eukaryota > Metazoa > Chordata > Actinopteri > Cypriniformes > Cyprinidae > Sinocyclocheilus > Sinocyclocheilus grahami. The sequence goes on along the minus strand of NW_015505199.1, from coordinate 884,504 downwards.
CTCTCTGGAGCGGTTTTACCAAGCCGACCCGAAGTGGGGGCCTCTCATTGCTTCAACCCATTTTAGGTGAGAACACAGGAGGATACCGGCTCCACACGAAGGCTATATAATCTAGCAAATGTGTTGGGGGTCGCCCAGCCCACAGTTCTACAAATATCTGCCAGCGAGGAGCCACGAGCCAGTGCCCAGGAGGATGTAACACTTCTAGTAGAGTGAGCTCACAGCCTGAATGGGCAGGGCACACCCTGTGCCTGATAAGCCAGGGTGATGGCACCCACTATCCAGTGGGCCATCCTCTGCTTAGAGACGGCATTCCTCTTCTGCCGACCTCCATGACAGACAAAGAGCTGGTCTGAGGTCCTGAAGCTGAAGCTGTCTACGTAGCATCTCAATACTCGAACGGGACAAAGCAAAGCTAGGGCTGGGTCTGCCTTCTCCGGGGGCAGCGCTTGCAGGCTCACCACCTGATCCTTGAGAGGAGTAGTGGGAACCTTGGGCACATAGCTGGGCCGGGGCCTCAGGATTACCTGGGAGTCAGCCGGCCCAAACTCTAGGCACGAATCATCGACCGAAAATGTGTGCAGGTCCCCTACCCTCTCGATGGAGGTCAATGCAAGCAGGAGCATAGTTTTCATTGATAAAAACTTCAGCTCAACTGTCTGCAAAGGCTCAAATGGGCCCTGCTGTAGTGCTCTGAGCACTAGAGACAGATCCCAAGAGGGTATAGAGGGGGGGCCATGAAGGATTTAGCCTTCTCGCCCCCCTAAGGAAACTGATGATCAGGTCATGCTTCCCCACCAACTTCCCTTCCATGAGGTCGTGGTTGGCAGCAATCGCAGCCACATAGACTTTAAGGGTGGAGGGAGACAGACTTCGCTCCAACCCCTGCTGCAGAAAGGACAGCATGACTCTGATCGGACATTTCCGGGGGTCTTCTCGGTGAGAAGAGCACCATTAGACAAACAGGTTCCACTTCAAGGCGTAAGCATGTCTCGTAGACTGAGGCCAACTACCTCTTGGCCTCCTACTACCTCGCACGCTCCTCGTCCTCCCTGATCTGAACAGTGTCTGTGCAAGAAGGCTCACTGGGGGAAACGCATACTTGCGAAGGCCCCGCGGCCAGCTGTGTGCCAGTGCGTCCGTGCCGAGTGTTCCCTTGGTCAGGGAGTAGAACAACTGGCAGTGACAGGTTTCTGGAGAGGCAAACAGGTCTACCTGAGCAGCTTCGAAAAGACTACAAATCAGTTGGACCGTCTGGGGATGGAGTCTCCATTCTCCCGGGAGCGCAGCTTGTGACAGCTCGTCGGCTGCCCAGTTGTGCAGACCAGGAATGTGAATGGCACAAAGCGACCTCAGATGCTTCTGACTCCAGAGGAGGAGGTGGTGGGCGAGTTGCGACATGCGATGGGAGCGTAGACCACCTTGTTGGTTGATGTACACAACGGTCGCAGTGTTGTCCGTGCGGACCAGCACACGCTTGCCTCGTAAGTGCCTCTTGAGACGGTTCAAGGCCAGGCGTACTGCCAGCAACTCTAGGCAATTGATGTGGCAGTGCAGTTGGGGGCCCGTCCAAACCCCCGACACTGCAAGCCCGTTGAACGTGGCCCCCCAACCGGTGGTGGAGGTATCCATGTAAACAACGGCATGCCTGGAGACCTGTTCCTGGGGCACTCCTGCCCAGAGAAACAAAGGGTCTGACCACGGGGTGAAGGTTTGGCGGAAGGCCGGTGTGACTCGGACCCGGTGAGTGCCGCGTAGCCACGCCCACCTCAGGACTTCAGATTCTCCACCCGGCCCTCCTCCAGGGGAGGGAGAGGTGCATTCACCATCCCCCAAAGAGTAGTTCCCTCTCTCTCTGGGTCTTCTTCTCTCAGCAGAGTAGTAAGGAGCAAAACGATGTGATCGCTCGGCTCCGAAGCAATATGCGCTTCACCTGGTCCCTACTTATACTCACACTGTTATCAGTGGCAGCTGGATGCAATAATTGCATGCCAATGTGCTTTGGCTCATTTAGTTTACACTCGAAGTGGATTGGTCTCTCTAAGCGAGATCCCAATTCGCTGGTCATTCGACGTGACGTCGAAAGTGACCGACTGAAAGGGAACTAATAGTGCTTGTAAACGTGGTAAGCTCAAGATAGTACCTAGATAGTAATGCTATTTTCTTATATGATTTTTTTAATCTTATTAATTTTTACATTTGTAAATAGACTGTGATGATTTGTTAATCTAATGAATAATTGATGTGTTAAATCAAATTAAAATTAGTGTGTCAGATTGGTCGAGACGCTACAATATATATATATTGATTGAATCATTGACCTTGATTTCTATATATAATTTATTGTTTTTTTCTGCATGTTTCTGTATGTTGGCTTAAAAAAATGAGTTTTCAAATATTTTTAAGCAGTTTTGATAATTGATTACTTAATGTTTTCTTTTCAAGTATGTCATTTGTTTTCTTCATTATGGAATCAGGGCACTTTACCCCTCATCAATATTAAAATAAAATATATGCTAGTCCAACGAATGTATGAATTGAATTTCATTGTATTTTTTACATAATTTAATAGAGAGAATTAAGAGAGAGTTTTGATACAGTGCAATAGGTGAGTCACGATTGTCACTGGTATTCATATGTCCATTAGAAAACAAAATCGTGATTGGCACATGAACACAAAATGAAATGTGGTTGGTCACTTTAAATGTTGTTCAGATGGTCTCTTCCTGTCTAAGTGGGCGGTTCTTGGGCAGAATAAGCTGTGAAGTGACTCATTCCCAATCAAAATCTGACTTTGTGAGACTACTGGGACTGGCATCAGAATACTCTAAGAAATTCTGCAGTTGATCAGTCAAAAGTAGTTTTAAACATGTTTTGATGGTGTGGACACTGTTAGATTGATAGTGAATGGTGGACACTGTTAGATTGATTAAATTATTATGCAATAGATTGATATGCAAATTAAAAAGGAGAAAATGTTGTGGCTGAAGTGTAGGCATGAAAATAGGCATGGTGTCCTTATTGTGCCAAGGGAAATGAAGGTCAGGCTGTACAGGAGGGCGGTGTGTCCAGAGGCACATGGACATCGTCATCATCTTATACTTAGACCTCAAGGACACCTTGCACATGCACCAGGGAGAACTGGACCTTCGCAAAGGAGAGATGCAATGCTGAATTTATGGTAGTGGTGACAGGCGTAATTAGCATCAGGTGCTAACAAGTTGCCAGCATCAGTACATTGTCATTCCTGCTCTTGTCCATCCTTTTATGAGCTTGTATGTTTAATGTTCTTGAAATTTAAGATATATTCACCTTGTCCCTATATTCTCCATGATGCTTTGCGTGAATTATGGGTGTAACTTTTGTTAAATTGTAAACAATCAGTGAAAGGCTCACTCTATGAACGCAAAAATACTTTATTTTTTTAAACTGGGTACAATGAGATTGCATTATTCTGCTCACCCTTCAACCATCTAACATTAAAATTACATTTAAAAGTGTAAAAGCATAAACAAGGTGCTTTCAACAGACCATGAATAACCTTAAAAGTGTGATTCTTAAAAAATCTTATAATATGTTGTATCATCTCATGAACATTCATAACAACCGTTTTAATATATTATAATATTTACTTATTTGTGGTTATAGCTTTTAAGAGTATGATGATTTATAACACAATGAACACGTTGCATCCACTTTTACAATGGATTATATTTCTCATAGTTATAATGTATTATAAGTCTCATATCTTGCCATTTTTCTTATGCTACTTTACTTAAATCGATCAAAGACCACTTATAGGTAGTAATAATAATAATAATAATAATAATAATACAATTCTCTCAAACAGCCATAAAATCAGATCAGATGAATGTGTAATATGACACATTTGCTTTGAATTATTTCTAATGTAATATCAGTTTGATTATTTTGATGGTGCCCTTTAGACAGCTGTTAAGTAACTCTGCAACTACATATCAACAAGTGGTCATTAGAGTATTAGTGTGTCTGCTACTGTAAATATATGCTAACACTTTATTTTGATGGTCAACCAACAGATAAACTGATTATAAGTGTATTTGCAAGTACGTCAGCTTACTCTACCATACTAGATTATACCATTCTTGAGCATACTAATACTCTAATGAGAGTTAGCTGACATGTAGTTGCAAAGTTGCTTATAGTCGATTGATTAAGGGGACCATCAAAATAAAATGTAACCATATAATACATTGCATTTTTTTCAGTTGGAGTATTAAGCTCACATCAATTAATTAGCATTAGCTCCACAGGAAACACTAAAATAACACTCAACATCTAACCACTCACAAGCTGTAGTAAGATACTTTGCAGTCCATTATACTGTAAATTAAGTAGATTTAATATGGTGTTCATTGGTTGTTATAAATAATCATACTCTTAAACTTATAACCACAAATACATAAGTATTATGATGTATTATAATTGTTGATATAACATATTATAAGATTTTTTATAATGCATTATGCACTCATTATAATGCCTTAAGAATACCCTTATAATGTATCTGTAACGTAGCTGACAAGAAGTGAGACGTGCGGATCCATAAGCAAGCTTTATTTAAAGCAGAGGAGGTCAGAAACACAGGCAGGGTCGAAACAGTGGCAAACAGGTATATGGCGGGCAAGACACAAGAAAAATCCTAGGGCTAGCGAAGGTCCATGAACGGCGAACAGAATCAAAAGGGGCAAGACTAAAGGGAGAAATCCAGGAAAACAGGCGAATATCAAAACTGAGAAAACAGACAAGGCAAGGCAAAACTAGGCTAGGAGGCTAACGGGGCTCTGTAGTGTAGCTATCCAACGATAAGGGCTAAACAATACTCGGCAGAGGGAAGGGATAAGAGTGAGTGTTAAATAGTGAGTGAGTGATATGAAACAGCTGGGTGCAATCAGTGCTGTGTGCAAACAGTGTGTAGTGTGAGAGTCAATGAAAATGGAAAGGGTGACCTCTGATGGCTAGCAGACGGAAGTTCATGGATCGGATTCGTGACAGAGCCCCCTCCCCAAGGAGCAGCTTCCAGACGCTCAAAACACTTTACGATTCCGGAGGGCGGTGGAGTGGGGGCGGAACAGGGGGAGGGATGGAGGGCCAGGTCCACATGGAAGTGGAGAGACCGGGAACTGAGGCAGAACCAGCGGAGTAGAGAGCCAGGGCGAAGCCGACCGTACAGGTGGAGCAGAGAACCACCAGAGCCAGACAGCAGACCACCATGGCGGGGCAGAGGACCACCACGGCGGAGCAGAGGACCACCAC
>NW_015505199.1:840739-879175 GCF_001515645.1 Sinocyclocheilus grahami | reverse complement strand
AGCAGAGGACCACCAGAGCCAGACAGACCACCACGGTGGAGCAGAAGGAAAGGGGGACCTCTTATGGCTAGCAGACGGAAGTTCATGCACCGGATTCATGACAGTATTATAAATACTGGCTTCATAGAAAGTGTTACGAGACCACCACGGTGGAGCAGAAGGAAAGGGGGACCTCTTATGGCTAGCAGACGGAAGTTCATGGACCGGATTCATGACAGTATTATAAATACTGGCTTCATAGAAAGTGTTACGGATTTTTTTTTTTTTAAGAAATTAATACTTTTATTCAGCAAGGATATGTTAAATGTCCCAATTTCCTGCTTCAACAGAATAAAAAACAACTTTATTTTATTTATTACGGTTATTAAGACCTGTGATTGCAATTTTTGATATTTTGAAAGCAGTCATGATGATGAAGTTTGTGTAAATCTCATCAGCTGATTCCATTTTACTTGCTATGGTCTATTTACATCAGGGGTCACCAAACTCGGTCCTGCAGAGTTTCGCTCCAACCCAAATCAAACACACCTGAACCAGCTAATCAGTGTTTTACTAGGTATACTTGAAACTTCCAGGCAGGTGTGTTGAGGCAAGTTGGAGCTAAACTCTGCAGGACACCAGGCCTCCAGGACCGAGTTTGGTGACCCCTGATTTACATTCTGGTTGTTGTATCCATCCCTCAACTTCACTTTGTCAAGCTGCATCCTGCAGCCCATGGGAGCGTGCACTCGGATTGGCAGCAGACAGGTATGTGATGTGAGTTTATGCTGGTTAGGGCATGATGCTTACAGTTTGTTTACAGACACAGGTGTGATGGGATACAGGATGTGTCATCTGTCAGAAGTTCGCCAGATTGAGCTGATTTCCCAGCAGTCCAGTGCAGGTGTGAACGTATGCCCTCCTTGGTGATACGGAGACGTCCTGAGAGGGATTTAGAAGGAGGCATGTGCCAAGAATAGTTTGGTTTTAAATCATTTAGCTTTACCTTACAGAATTACAATGTGGCCTTGGGCTAAATGCTGAATGTGTCCTTTATTCAGCTGTAAACAATACACTACCCTGAGTTTTCATGAATGCCCTCATGTTAGCGGTCCTTCCTATCAACCTCATTAGTATTTTCAATAAATATGAAGACAAACCATATCTGGAGGAATTCTTAACTCTTAGTCTCTGACACAAAGATGACGGATGGCATTTCTGCTAGAAGGTGTTATGAGGTTGATTCAATTACAGTTGAGTCGTAGGCTGACACGCATGATGTAACATGTAGCAGCAAAGTAGAAATTGAACTGTCTGTGTGGTTAACAGCTACGTCGACAGCGAAGTGAACTTCTGGGCTGACCCCCTCATCATCGCTCCGTGTAATTGGGTAATCCTGCCGTGGTCTTTTCTTAAGGTAGCTCTAACCAGAGACTCTGTGGTTTAGCCGAGCCTGACCGCTCGCCCATGGGCGCAGTTATTGGAGAAAATCAGTGAGTTCTTCCAAACGCTTCCATTCTTGCTGTGGCAGTTTGCCCTGTCATTAAAGTATTTTGTTTGTCGGCTGTCATTTCTTATGAAGGTTTATGAAAACTAGACCTTTCCCAGTTGGACATCGATTGGGGCGGAAAGTGTTTGAAATATACTGCTCAGACCCAAGTGCACAAGTCCATGTAATGAGCTATTTTAAAATCCCTGCTCATGGCTCTTTCCATATCAGTAAGTCTCGCAATATCACACCATCCTGTAATTTTTCGCCCCAAAATTAGCATGAGAACACAAAGGCATATACAACCGCTCACTAAGGAGGCGGATACCGTAGCTGTGATCGGGTGAGAAATTGTGTCTCATTTGAATTTCAAAAGCAGGACGATTAACAATGCAGAAAGAAAAGATCGGACAAAAGAAGTATATGTTACATCAACATGCTTTGTACAACGCTGTTTCCAATTTACAACTTGTAATTTATTCTTTAGTCTATATTTTTTAAGCATTGACCCAATAAAGGATGCTATTAAAATGCTGGCAGGAGTGAAGTTAGTTCATCTAGGGAAGTAGACCGGTTTAAAGTTCCAAGTGTGTGTATTTGTGTAAATATACACCACTGTTCAAAAGTTGACCAGTCAGATTATTTCTTTATTTATTATATTATTAAGGATTCATTCAAATTGATCAAAAGTAATATAAAAAATATCCAAAGTGTCTGTGTGTGTATATACACAGTATATATATATATATATATATATACTGAGCAAAGGGTCTTAATACTTAGGACCATGTGATATTTCAGTTTTTCTTTTTTAATAAATCTGCAAAAAAGTCAGCAATTCTGTGTTTTTCTGTCAATATGGGGTGCTGTGTGTACATTAATGAGGACTTTTTTTTAAATTATTTTAGCAAATGGCTGCAATATAACAGTGAAAAATTTAAGGGGGTCTGAATACTTTCCGTACCCACTGTATATATACTGTATATATAAGTGTCTGAGTGTCTGTGTGTGTATATACACAGTATATATATATATATATATATATATATATATATATATATATATATATATATATATGCACACACACACACATTAATACACTGTATGTATACGCACATACACCCAAAGTAAATCTATTCCAGCTAGAATAAAGTGTTCCATCTGCTCTAAGTACTTTAAGTGCTTTAAGTGATGATTTTCTAGCTCTTTGATTATCTTTTTTTTTAGCCTACTAAATGATTCGACATTTAAATAAAAATACCACATATGAACATACGCTTGACTTGCGCCAATTTCTCCAGACTTTCAAGGCTCTTTATGGACGAATGGGTGCTAAGTGGAAGGGATTTTATTTGAGAGCTTCAGCTCCTTTTAATGACCTGTAGCTCTTGAGGCTTATCCATTCAAATCTCCTCCAGCATAAAGATCCTTCGAGCGGGATGATTAAATTAAGATTATTTTAACAAGCACATCAAGGTGAAGCTAGAACTCAGAGAGAATGCTTCACATGTTGCATTGGCAGACCACCTTACTGTATGTACCAGTTCGGATTGACTCTTATTGACAGAAAACTGATCTGAACCCGTCTTCATAATTTAAAGGAATAGTTCACCCAAAAATGAACATTTGCTGAAAATGTACTCACCCTCAGGCCATCCAAAATGTAAATGAGTTTGGGGAAACTTAGAATTCGGTGGATATAAGGAACATCTGCAGTAAATGGGTGCTTTTCACTTCACAAGACATTAATTGATGGACTGGAGTTTTGTGGATTCCTTGTAAATTACTGTGATGTTTTTATCAGCTGTTTGGATTCTCATTCTGATGGCAACCATTCACTGCAGCAGATTCATTAGTGAGCAAGTGATGTAAAGTTAAATGTCTCCAAATCTGTTATGATAAAGTAACAAACTTGGATGAACTGAAGTTGAATACATTTTCAGCAATTTTTATTTTTTTTGGTGAACTATTCCTTTAAAAGAAAAGTACATCTGCCTGTGTCCATTTGGTGGTGCATTTATCACATACATTGTGTGCTCAGCGATCCAGCTGTGGGAGCTTTAGGACCCAGGAACCAGCTCAATTTCTAGAAGGCAAAGTTTGGGAGAAAGTGATTTCTTGGGGTTCAGGCTCCATCACAGTATGGGAATTTTGAAAGCAAGTGAGGTCTCAGATCTGCTGGAATTTGTTCTTATCCTTGCTCCCTTATTTCCCTTGAGGCTTAGAGTGAGCTGCTCTGTTTTCCACTGAGATAAATGTACAGAATTGCCAAGTCAATTCTGTCAGTCTGACACAGTGATAAGGCCTTGGCCGATGTGGTGAGCAATTGAGTTGTTTTGTCTGACAAGAGCTAATTGAGACCTCAAGATGGACAGATTATTGAAAAGCGCAGAATTGGTCCGGCGAATCATTTATTTTTTTCTTTAATTTTTTTTTTGTTCCTAGAGTATTCTGAGGCATGATTTATGCTCATGTTCTTGTTTGAGCACTTAACAACAATTGTTGTTCTGGGCACAATGCATAATTCATTGGGAGACTTAAAACAGTAAATGGGTTTTAGAAGCAATGTTGTTCTAAAAGCGCTGTGGGATCTTGAGGAAATTCTCGTGTGTTGCTGCCCATGGTCCTGGAATTGTATTACTGCATTGTTGAAATGACGATATCTAATGTGACATCTCTATTAGGTTGAATGTAAATATGATCCAAATGTAAAAATATTTTATTGTAAAACAGCGCGTCAAGGCTGTAATCACACGGACACATCAACTGTCAGATTTTCCACTGAATATGGCAATGAATACAGATTTGGCTATTATAGTGATTCATTCTCCAGGTAACAATCACTCCCCTAGAGAGCTTTCAAATCTCCATGTTTCTCATTTCTCATCAAAATTCAATAAATCTGCTGTAGTCTACAGTCTTCAATTAAATGTTGTATCTCTTAAGGTAAATGAGGTGATTGGCAGGGAGCACTGAGGAGTTTTATTTTAATTTGTCCCCCACTATGAGGGACTTAATTTCCCAGCATGCACTGGCATGCAAGATTGGATATCTCCTTATGAAGTGATGTTCCAGATGAACATGAAACATCTGCAGTTATCATTAGCTCCTTTAATGGGGATTGAAAGCATACTGGGGTTCGGTATAAATGCAAACAAATATAGTACAATAAACAATCAAATGAAGTTTTCTCACATTTATGTTCTGGATCTCCCTCCTCTTTCACTGTCTGTGATAAGAGGAGTATCGACTGGTTAGATGGATAGACTGTGCAGTCAGTAGGATCCAGGCCACATGCTAGGCAGATAGAGAGAGTGCACACTAGAGCAGGACATTCCCATCTTTATCCTTAAGAGGCGAGAGCCCTTCCACTTGTGATTCATGTCTGTATCTAAACATTTTGATAAATGTGTTTTCAGTGTGTCGGAAATGTGATCAACTTAGTAATTATGCTCATTAACTCCCTAAACCGGGAGTATTTTGTTGATCAGGAATTATCTGCCTATGTGAATTAGGTGCAGAGATGCAGAATAATTTTTCCATAAAATTATTTTGAAACGACACAGAACTTTGTTAGTATAGAAAGACAAGAATACAGCTATTTTTGCAAATTCATAAGGTCAAATAATGTGTATAAAAGTCAACCATATGATGACATGTAGGTCCTCAAAAGCCTTTAAATGAAGTTGCTGGCTAATTGTGTGTTATAGCTGTGGTTAGAAGGAGTTAGCGAAGCGTCAGTTTATTTACGGGGTGGGACTACCATAGCCAAGCTGATTTGGAGACAAAATTAAGCAGATGGCAAAGTGTCCATGGCTTAAGTGTAATTAATGGAGCAAAAGAAGCTCTCCTTCATACGTCTGTGTGTGCACAATGTGCTATTGAGAAGATCTGAGTTCAAGAATGAAAGAAAAACTTTGACACATTGTAATTTATTTAATTAATTTTTAAAACTTCGGCATTTTAATTTTTTTCACAACTTATTAGAAAAATATTAGAAGATAATACATAATATGGATTCTCATTTAATGTCTGATTACACAAAATTAGCACAAAAGAACGTAACTTTAGTTTTGTAGATTTGAACACTTCATATAATTTACATAATTTTATAAACACAACACTCATTTTAGTTTACTTTTTTCAACAAATGCAAATCTTGCAATTTAATGTGAAATTTTATCTAAAACTGAAGTTACGTCTCAAAAGTGGATGCAATGTTATGATGTTGATGCAATAAAAATAGCAACATACAAAGTGGTATTTCTATCTGATTTAACCCATAAAAATAGAGTGTTGGTATAAATGAATGTATTAAAGTTAATTCAGTGCTATTACATACTATTTTTGACTTTAATAAAACCAGTTTACTTTGATGTTATCAGTTTTAGATTACCCTTTTTTCAGTGATGTTTTCATCATTGTCTATTTGTGCATGTGTGTTTAAGGCCTCGTTATATTATATACATGATTATAGAACTTGACATTTTGAGTGATTTTTGTTTTGTAGACTTAAGATTCAGCATTTAAAAAAAACATGCTTTGGTTATTTTGAAGCGATAACCTTCGTTTCCTTAGCAACAAAAACGTTTTGAGCTGGCAGTTTAGTTTTTGTCAATTAGTTTCAATTCATTTCTTTAATAATTCTGAATAATATGATTAATTATATCATGAAGTGGTCTGGTTTATGTTAAGCTTTTTCAACCTGCTCTTCATGTGCCCATCACCATCTGGCCGTTTGGCTCTTTTTTTTAATGTGTGAAAATGAACATGTTCCAGTGATGTCTTTCTTTGCCTCTGCAGGATATCTGACGGTGACGATAGAGCCATTGCTACCAGTTGTTGTGGGAGATACAGTGACTCTAAAGTGCAACTTCAAGACAGATGGAAGATTGCGAGAGATTGTTTGGTACAGGGTAAGTTGCTGTTTTCTTCATATGAGCTAATATTTCATCATCAATGTATTGTTCATAATCTATTCTTTTGTTCTCTGATTCGATCTATTATTGTAATTTAACATGTTAATGTTCAGCCTTTTAAACTGTCTGGTCTTGAGGCTGCTTCATTGTAGATGAGTTCCTTCCTAAACAGCTCTATAGAGTGTTTGCTTCTTATTGGTCAGATGTGGCATTACCAATGGTATTTTTGCGGGATTTGCTTGTTGCAATTCTCTGATTGGTGACCGTTTTCTCTGCAGAATTATTGGTACATTAATTTTTCACCTGGAATTGTTGTAAAACATAATTATTTAAAAAGTTTGAATAATGTGGATTGATGGCTTATACCATTGATTAACAACTTAATAGCTCCCAGTCTGTCTGTCTTAATGGTTTATAAATTATCATTAAAAATCAGTTCCTCTATGGAGCAAATAAATAGGTTTTTAATGGAACCCAATTGTCTAATTGCCGACCAACTGCATTGATTCAACCAACGACGTATGTTACAGGAGGAACTATCTGTTTGGATGACCAATGGAAGACCGGGGAGTGTTTAGGAATCCTTTTATAATTCTATTTGTTGACAAAGTGGCACAGAAATATTTCACCTTTAATATTCAGCTGGTCATGATGGCTGTGTCTTAATGGATCCCAGCTGGATGCTTCATATTTTACTACCCATTATTAGTGGATTGCCAAGCAATGAACATATGGATTAGTTAAACATTTGCAAGGGACATTTCTGAATAAAATTATACTGTTTAGCAGCATAAATTGCATATGCAATATATATGATCAGACTGCCTGAATGTAAAAACTGTATAATAAAGTAAAACCAATATGGACAAATCGTACAGCTGTAAAGATTTATATATAAAATATAATATAAAAAAAAAAATATATATATATATATATATATATATACTGTATATGGGATGGAGGGGGACGGAGTGTGGGGAGTGAATTTCGAGGGGGGACGGCATTTCATTTCCAACTGGTTAGGTTTATTAGGAAATTAAAGTGATTTCTATATTTTATTCATTCAAAAGACTACGAAAGCAATCCCAGTTCTGCACATAAACCTAGCGCGATATAGACTAAAAACGTAAAGGGATATTTGTGTCTATGGTTTGCTGCCCACTGCCGTCTTTTGTGATTGGCCAGAATACCTGCAGACTGCAGCCAATGGAAATGCTTCTCTATCGGTGCGCTTGCTGCTCCTCACAGCACAGATCGTGAAAACTGACTGCAGTTTTTGTCATTCATTATAAGTGTAGAGACGATGTAAATAATAGATTCAGTGTGCAGTGTAGAGAGATTCATTAATTATCGCGATGAACTAAGAGGAGTGACAGAATTTTAATGATTATAAAGGGAGTTTGCAAATGTGAAATTGAATTTATACAACATTTTTATACATTTTTGATTTTATGCATGATCCTGGTAGAGTAGACTACAATGCCGGCTGTTCTGACTCACAGACTGTAAGTACGTTTTTCATATTAAAAGGATTTGCCACTGACAATTCAAACGTGAGTTTGAGCAGTGTAGATTAGCCCTTGTTGTTTGTCATTTCTCCGATCACAAATGCAGACATGGTTTTATGTTTACGCGGCATGATGCAACGCAACGCGTAAAAAGACAGTATTTATAAGTCATTATATAAAAGTCATTATAATCCGTAATTATGTCCCCACTGTATTCAACAAATGCCTCATTTATAATGGGTTTTAATGTTTTTGTCTCGTTGCTCCGGCCTGACAGGGCATCATCACAATATGGTAAGGGGCGTAACATTTTCGTCACACGCTTGAGGTATTCGGCCAATCACAACGCACTGGATAGCTGGCCAATCAGAGCACACCTCGCTTTTCAGACCGATGAGCTTTGTAAAAATCAACGCGTTTCAGAAAGGCGGGGCATAGAGGAGAAACAATAATGTACAGTATGTGGAAAATAATGTGTTTTTTAACCTTAAACCACATAAACACATTTCATTACACCAAATACATAAAATAACGTTCTTTTTAGCAACATAATATGACCCCTTTAATGTTATTATAGATTATACAAGCTAGCGTCCCCCCAGTGAATTTTGGCCAATTCCACCACTGTATATATATACAAACAGTCAAAAACTGTGTACAGACAGATGGTTGAGGCCATATCTGTTTAAGAGCAAAACACTGTCTTTGATTCAACCTTCTGTTCACAAATGCAACACATCTACTGTCTCAAGACTTGTCTTTGCAAATGCTGACCTTTCCAGACAGAACAAAAAGAGATTAATAGTACTTTACATATTAGCTATAGTCTCATACATCATACTAAATGGTTAGACAGTCCCACTGCATCAGTTCAGGTTCCAGGAAGCTTGTTTGTTGGTACAAGGTCTCTTCCCTGCATGATTGGTTGTTTATTGCACAGATGAAAGTTACCTTCTGTGGTTTTGTTGACACACAAAACAAAGTTTATTAATGATTGAGAATATATTTTATGAAAATATTCAAAGTCTCATCTCACATCCTCTTAGAGTTCTGTGCCTGTGGAAATAGCAAAGATCACAGGCCTTTTTTGCAGCAGAACACATGCGTGTGATAATGAAAGGATGCAGAGCACGCACTTCTGATTGGCTTAGCTGCTGAGAAGAAATGTCTATTTGCACACTGACAACCACAATTTAAGGGAAGCGCCTCTGCGGGCAGAGCTGTCAAAATCACCGACTGGCGTCTGATCAAAACCCGCAAGGTGGTAATATGAACCAACCCGCTGTCTCCTATGACTGCTGATCATCACACAGCCTAATACATTATAAATCAATTTATCTGCACTTGGCTGCCAAAGTTTCTTTAATCTCAGGCTTTTATTTGACTAAACTGTCGACTTCTCAGTTTTCGCTTGTGTTCGAAATGTAACTCTGCTTGATATCCACCTTTGGGATTTACAATATCTAATCAACAGCTCTGGCAAGTGACACAGAGGCTGTTTGAATAAACGATCGCAGCTGTGGGTTGTTCATTACGGGGATGCTGTTATCTTGACAGGTCCTGTTTGAAGGTTTTGTAATGCACACCATAGTCCGATTTCTCCTTTAAGATTCTCTGTCAAGCAAAGGGGCTTCCTCTGCTGCTCAGATAAAGGATATTGCTATGGAGAGGCTCTTTAACTAGCGCTGCCAGAAAGCACTCTTGCCAAATTGAGGCTTGTTGCCTGATTGGAGGATTCGTTTTCGTCTTAATAGCTGCCTCTGCTTCAGGTCCATGACAACAGCAAATCAAGTTTTGAGTGGAGTGTGCATTTCAATATCCACTGGCATTTTACATGCATAATATGTGATGAATGAAAGCTAGTTCACACTGCTCCAACAAAACCTAATAATTGTTGGAATATGGTGTTTGTTGTGGAAATGCAAAAAACGCTGTTATTTATGTAACAGACTGTTGTAGAATGTTTAGAATGTTGGTGTTTGTTCCAGCAGTGTGACCAGCCTTAAAGGGGTCATATGATGTTGCTAAAAAGAACATTATTTTGTGTATTTGGTGTAATGAGATGTGTTTATGCGGTTTAAGGTAAAAAAAACACATTATTTTCCACATACTGTACATTATTGTTTCTCCTCTATGCCCCGCCTTTCTGAAACGCGTTGATTTTTACAAAGCTCATCGGTCTGAAAAGCGAGGTGTGCTCTGATTGGCCAGCTATCCAGTGCGTTGTGATTGGCCAAATACCTCAAGCATGTGATGGAAATGTTACTCCCCTTACCATACTGTGATGCCCTGTCAGGCCGGAGCGTAACATAAAACCATGTCTGCATTTGTGATCAGAGAAATGACAAACAACAAGCGCTACTCTATACTGCCCAAAACTCGCGTTTGAATAAAACAGGCAAATTCTTTAAATATAAAAAAACTTACTTACAGTCTGTGAATCAGAACAGCCGGCATTGTAGTCTACTCTACCAGGATCAGGAAACAGTCCTCCATAAAATACGCTGCACACATCTGAATATTTGGGTTGAAGTGTTCTGGAACAGTGTTGTAAATATAACTTAACCACTGATTTCTAGTCGTGTCCTCTTTTGGAAGGCCAAACAAAGTAGTTTCGCTTTCACAACGAAACACAGTGTCACACGTGGTGGGCGGCCTAGACTGAGCAGAGGCCGGCGGCTAGAGTGAGGAATGGCCGGCGGGCTGAGTGAGAGGAGGCCGGTGAGCTTGAGAATGGCGCGGCCGTCGGATTTGACGAAGGAGCGGCCGGCGGGCTTGGGGAAACCACATGTGACGACCCCGGGCTGGACTCTGCTTCGTCCATGGTGAAAGCCGATACGGCGATCCACAGCGCAAAGTTGATGTATTTCCTCAGCGACCAGCACGGATCAGCTCTAGGCATGAAGAAGCGGACATCGTCCTCTTTTGGAAGGCCAAACAAAGTAGTTTCGCTTTCACAACGAAACACAGTGTCACACGGGGTGGGCGGCCTAGACTGAGCAGAGGCCGGCGGCTAGAGTGAGGAATGGCCGGCGGGCTGAGTGAGAGGAGGCCGGTGAGCTTGAGAATGGCGCGGCCGTCGGATTTGACGAAGGAGCGGCCGGCGGGCTTGGGGAAACCACATGTGACGACCCCGGGCTGGACTCTGCTTCGTCCATGGTGAAAGCCGATACGGCGATCCACAGCGCAAAGTTGATGTATTTCCTCAGCGACCAGCACGGATCAGCTCTAGGCATGAAGAAGCGGACATCGTCCTCTTTTGGAAGGCCAAACAAAGTAGTTTCGCTTTCACAACGAAACACAGTGTCACACGTGGTGGGCGGCCTAGACTGAGCAGAGGCCGGCGGCTAGAGTGAGGAATGGCCGGCGGGCTGAGTGAGAGGAGGCCGGTGAGCTTGAGAATGGCGCGGCCGTCGGATTTGACGAAGGAGCGGCCGGCGGGCTTGGGGAAACCACATGTGACGACCCCGGGCTGGACTCTGCTTCGTCCATGGTGAAAGCCGATACGGTGATCCACAGCGCAAAGTTGATGTATTTCCTCAGCGACCAGCACGGATCAGCTCTAGGCATGAAGAAGCGGACATCGTCCTCTTTTGGAAGGCCAAACAAAGTAGTTTCGCTTTCACAACGAAACACAGTGTCACATTGTCGGCTTCTGCAGTAAAACGTGAACTCACGATGCCTTGAAAGTAGACAAAACCGGCTTTTTTGACAAAACGTGTTTAGGGTTCAGATTGCGCTATATGTGGAGATTAATGCACGGCAATCAGCTCTTTTTTTTTAAAGTGCCGTTTATCGGCTTTTGCAAATGAACTCTTCATATATATATATACACACACACACTGTAGTTAACATTTGACGTGGATCAAAACCTTTCATCAAAGTTGTCCTAAAACCAAAAGAATACCCGTTCTTGTCTTAGGACAACTTTGATCAACTTTTTTGATCCACTTCAAATGTTGACTACTGTGTATATATATAGCGATGTGTGGTGTAATTCTCTTAAGTCACATTATTTACTTCTCTTTCTCTTTTCTTCTGTAATCAGTCTAACTACTATGTCTTCAAACTGCACGTCCCATTAACTTAAGCAACTCCTTCCTAAACCGTGAGCTCTCATTGACCCCAGCGTCACACTGCCGCCAAAACAATGTGCAAGCATCCAAATGGAGAAGTTCTCTTTGTGCACCCCAGACCATAACCGCCAGCATTACGCCATTGTGGCCTCCGTGTGTGGAGCATTAACTGGACTAAGAGGAGAGTAAATTGATTGGGACTGACTGGCTCATAAGCTTATAGCAGCTTACAGCCAAATCTTTACATCATCAGCACTGAGGCTTTACTGAAGATGACGCCAACTGCTCTGGAACACATTTGCCAATCAGCATTATGAGCAGCTGAGGGGCTCGGGAAATTAGCTCAAACTTATATGGGCAGAGTGAAAAAGCATGTGAGAGTCTGAAAGTCAATGGTCTTAAAGGACAAGCAGGAATGATCAGAAAGCAACTTTTGTTTCCTTTTAACTAATTTCTTCTGCTTAATTGTGCAGCTTTTTTATGACTCCATATCATACTGCTGAAAAACAGCAAAAATGAGACAAAAGAATAAAAAAACTTAAATTGAAAATGTAGGCTAAAACCACAACCTGGGAAAATAGAGATAGATACACACAGATATACATTGCAGAGATTTCAATTTTAATTAAAAATATAATACCAAAGCTTCTTTCTGGAATTACAGAATTACGTATAAGTGACTTGAGAAAAAAAAAGAGAAGAAAGAAAATAGGAGAAGATGACCAAAATGGCAAACAAAAATTTGTTTTTGGAATTTTTTAGTGACTCTAGAGACACACATTTGAAACTATGTAGAGATAAGAACATAAATAGATGTAATGCTTTTAAAGGTCAATGAGGCATCACTTACCTAAAAAAAAGTGTTTTTAAAGGTCAAAGAAAGAAAGAAAGAAAGAAAGAAAGAAAGAAAGAAAGAAAGAAAGAAAGAAAGAAAGAAAGAAAGAAAGAAAGAAAGAAAGAAAGAACAACCTACCTATTGATGTATCTTTTCTTTGGGGACTCCACAACAGGAAACCCCAAAAATCTGGAGATAAACAGAACAAAACAAGGTCAGCGATGCACTAATTACTTGTAGTGCAATATGCATACACTGTCAAATGAATCACAACATCTCTAAGCCAAGAACAAAAATATGATAGTGTGCTATTTCATAATTTTTTTCATTCACCATTTCATTAGTTGCATTGCACTTGGTTTGAACAGACATTAGCATTAGCCATCAGCATTTGCATAATTTTCACCACAAATGACAAAAAGCATGATTTTTTTGTTTTTTTATTTTGACTTCTGGACCTTGGATGACATGGGGGTGAGTAAATTAAAAGGAAATTTTTATTCTGGGAGGGAATAATTTTAAGTTAGTTTCAATAATATCAAATTGGAATAACTCTTGCCCTCCCACTTACTTAGCCTACTGAATGAAACTGTCATGTTGAAATGAATGAACAACATGTCAATCGTCAAGTGTCAATTTTTACAAAGCTCCTCGTTCCGAAAAGCGAGGTGTGCTCTGACTGGCCAGCTATCCAGAGCGTTGTGATTGGCAGAATATCTCAAGCGTGTGACGGAAATGTTATGCCCCTTTACCATACTGTGATGCCCTGTCCGGCCGGAGCGACGAGACATAAACATTAAAACCCATTATAAACGAGGCATTTGTTGCATCCAGTGGGGACATAATTACGGATAATAATGACTTATACTGTCTTTTTACTGTAGTCTACTCTACCAGGATCAGGAAACAGTCCTCCATAAAATACGCTGCACACATCTGAATATTTGGGTTGAAGTGTTCTGGAACAGTGTTGTAAATATAACTTAACCACTGATTTCTAGTCGTGTCCTCTTTTGGAAGGCCAAACAAAGTAGTTTCGCTTTCACAACGAAACACAGTGTCACACGTGGTGGGCGGCCTAGACTGAGCAGAGGCCGGCGGCTAGAGTGAGGAATGGCCGGCGGGCTGAGTGAGAGGAGGCCGGTGAGCTTGAGAATGGCGCGGCCGTCGGATTTGACGAAGGAGCGGCCGGCGGGCTTGGGGAAACCACATGTGACGACCCCGGGCTGGACTCTGCTTCGTCCATGGTGAAAGCCGATACGGCGATCCACAGCGCAAAGTTGATGTATTTCCTCAGCGACCAGCACGGATCAGCTCTAGGCATGAAGAAGCGGACATCGTCCTCTTTTGGAAGGCCAAACAAAGTAGTTTCGCTTTCACAACGAAACACAGTGTCTCCACGGCATGGCGGCGGCGGCGGCAACAATACTACAGTGAGAATAAAAGTTATGCCTTCTTTCTTTGCGTGAACATTTGGGCGGCATTACGCAAATCTTCCCACATCGTGACAGACATGTGGGGGCGTGTTAGAACGAGCCGTTTTAGGTAGGCGTGGTTGACTCTTAACTTTTATAAAGAATATCTCTTTGGATTTGAGACTTAAAAAGAAAGTAAAACTGGAAAAAAAATGAAAATAATATTAATAAATATTATAATAGTATGGAACATAAATAATACTAAAATAGCACTGGTAATTACCACTCATTCTGGTAATTTATACATTTTGGCAGCCAAACAGTTTACAGTAGCCACTGACTTCCATATGGAAAAATGCAATTTAAGTCAATGGCTACTGTCACCTTACCAACATTCATACCAACGTTGGTTTGGTTACCAACATTCTTCAAAATATCTTCTTTGGTTTTCAACAGCTGAAGCAAATTCATACAGGTTTAGAACAACTTGAGAGTGAGTAAATGATGACAGAATTTTTAATTTTGGGTTAACTATTGCTTTAAAATAAAGAAGGGCAAATTGGATTGCAGATGAATAATAATAAATATGCTAATATTGTAATATTGCTTTAGAGTTTGTCTTGTTACTATGCAATATACATTATTTTTCTTTGAGATAGCTTTAAGCTAATTTGCAAGAAAGATAATTAAATAAATCAGTATTTCATATCCATGTACAGTGGGTACGGAAAGTATTCAGACCCCCTTAAATTTTTCACTCTTTGTTATATTGCAGCCATTTGCTAAAGCAAAGGGTCTGAATATTTAGGACCATGTGATATTTCAGTTTTTCTTTTTTAATAAATCTGCATAAATGTCAACAATTCTGTGTTTTTCTGTCAATATGGGGTGCTGTGTGTACATTAATGAGGAAAAAAAATTAACTTAAATGATTTTAGCAAATGGCTGCAATATAACAAAGAGTGAAAAATTTAAGGGGGTCTGAATACTATCCGTACCCACTGTATTTATTTATTTGCAAAAGTACCCTTGTAATATACAGGAAAATGATCAGTGATTATATATCCAAACCTGTATGCTTTTTTTTTTTTGAGGTTGGAATAAAAAAAAAAACTTGTTAAAAATGTGGACAAATTGAGAGCAGTTCTCTTTTAAATTGTACTGTAGTATTACAGTGTGTTAACGGGTTCAAGTGCTCTGTGATGTCAGCAAAAAAAAAAGTTTCTTTTTTTTCTCATTTAAATAGATTCCCTCAGGTTTATAATGTTCTTGTGCACAGACGGAGAAAGTCAAGAAGGAGCCCGCCTATACCACACTCACTGTATCTTTAGAAGTTAAAGTATTAATGCAAATAGTAATCCAAATGCATAAAAGCATCCAGAGTAAGTGCAATATTGCAAACGACTTTAATTAACACATGTATGTCCCTGTTTCCCAGTAAGACCATTGGAATGTGCTTTCATAAAACTACAGACAAACCTCTGATGCCTTAATGATGCAACATGGGTGATGCTAAATATAGACACAGAAATTGCTTTGAAGCTATTTTATATTATGCCCATGGAGCTGGGCGAGAGCTCTCGAAATCCTGGGAAGGCCCATGGGGAATTTTCCTCAATGAAATGCCTGGCAGTTCATCTCACGTTGTGCTTGTACTGATTATGTCATTCTAATGAAGAGATACCCTAGGCCCTGTCCCACCGGGCAGCTCCACGGTGACGGCTTCTAACGCTTGTTTCCGCCTGACTGCCTGTTGAGTGCCACTGAATTACCTATGATCTCACTAGATTAACCCTCTCTTGCTCATTACTCTGTACCAAAGTGCAAGTTTACACATTTTGGGCAGTGCTTTGCTCCCGATAGAGGGTGTTTAACACTGATTTGCCCTCAGGACGCATGTAGATCAATGCCTTATGCCTTTATGTCACACTGAAGGGTTTGCTGCGATGTGATGTGCAGATTAAAGAGACTATGGATAAGTAATAGCTTCTTTTTTTTTTTTGTTAGTTTGTCAACTAGATCAAACAACTTCTCAATATACACTACTGGTTAGAAGGTTTGGTATTAGTTTTTTTTTTTATGTTTTACAAAGTAGTCTCTTATGCTCACCTAGACTGCATTTATTAATGCTGAATTTTCAGCAGCCATTACTCCAGTCTTCATTGTCACATGATCCTTCAGAAATCATTATAATATGCTCATTTGGTGAATTATCATCATCAATTATTAATAATGGTCCTTATTATCAATGTTGGAAACAGTGTTTACTGCTTAATAATTTTGTTTCAAAAACATTAAAAACCTTATTCCAAACTTTTGACCTGTAGTGTAGTTTAAATAAGTAACAGGCTTCAACGACATAGTGGTTGGAAAGTGTCTGATATTGCCGAGTCATCAACATAACGCGTTTTCAAGGTGAGCCTTCGTTGAAGAGCTATGGATATCATCAGGCAACATCTCAGAAAGCTAATTTTTGTTTTCCAAAGTAAGGTCAACCTTTAACTCTCATGTGCACATCCTCGGAGTTCTGGCTCCCACTCAGCTCTAATATTCCGGACACTTTGGTTGTTTCCCAGCTTAGTTTGTAGCCCACGTCTCCGCAAATCCCATTACCACTATTGACACTGAAGCACACCATTACAGTATGCAAATTACTTTGCTCTTGGCAAGATAATGCAGCTTTAAGGAGTGGAGGAGTGTGCAGATTAACACGCCTGTCTTTCGGATCAGCATAACGGAATGTTACCTCAACTGCTCGTGTTTGTTTGTTAGCGCTATATGTACTGTCAACCGCAGAAGACTTCTTGACCCAGAGGTGATCTCAGACTGAATAACAAAACGGTTTCTTAACATTAAACCTGTGAGGCACCGCATTCCGATTCCTGGGTTGAGGATTCCTGCACTTGGTTGCTATAGTAACAGAAATGTTGGATGGAGTCTGTGCGTTCTCACTTCGTGTACTTGGTGTACACCTGTGGGGCTCCCACGTGCCACTCTTTCTGCTATTTTAGAAGCCCTTGTGTAATTGTGTCATGCAAATTTTCTCCTCGGTGGGAAAAAAAACTCTTTAGTCTTCGCCGAGAGTTGCACAGCGGAGCTAAAAATATTGTTTTCTGGATATTTTTACCCTCCCACGACTCTAGATTGCTTTCTGAAGGTGGTGCTTTATGCTGTGTAGGCTGTCTGAGGTGAAGGCTGTGAAAACAATGTGATTATTAGGGTTTTCGTTTTCATTAAAGCCTCAGATTAAGGCGCTGAGGTGAGATGACCTATGAAATGACAGGAAGCATGTGGTTTTTCTCAGTTAACAAGGGTTTAATAGTCTGGATGTTGCACAAGTTGCAAATTATTGGCAAGTAACTCAGGCTTATGAGGGTAATATAGCATATAATGATAATCAAACAAATGGTCCACGTAATTGTTTGATGTCCTCTGATATTTACGCTGAATGTGACTCTGAAAAGCTTTAAATCAATATTCAGATGTAAAAATAAAGAACAAAGATTCTTTATTCTTTTCTTACTTCTTTATATCTAGTATAAATCCACACAAGAAAACTCTCCAGTGCAAATGATGCTCTAAATGTAATGTTTCTGTCTAATGAGCCCCTAAAAGATCGATTTGGCTTAGAAAATTACTGCCACTGAGATTGTGTTATCTCTGAAATAAAAATAAATAAAAAAAAAACGACATGCTAAAATTTCTTCCCAATTAGTTTTTAAAGGCCTCTACCTTCCTTCGTTCGTTAGCTGTACTGTGCTTTTTGTCGAATAGATGGTGTGAAAATAAAGAAATTAATTAGAAAATCAAACAAATCAGAGTTTGCTACAATATTTCGAGGTGGATTTCAAGCTTAGATTGTTTAATATTCCTCTCTGAAGCTATGTCCCATTAAATTACATTGGCATTGATAGGATGATCTGCATTTGGCATTTAAACCAGAGTTGTTTTTCCAAAGGAAATTACATTTGATGGTTTGTGTGCACAAATGGAGCAACATGCAAAGTGCAACATGCATTTGTTGAGAGGCACTGCATTACATTGTGCATTGACTGTTTTTATTATGTCAAGTGTGTATAATAGAGTATGCTAATAGAATACTGTTTACACATTCAACAAAGCTATAATTTGTTAAATAGTTGTAGTGTTGGACACGTTTTGATAATTCATTTTTTTTTTTAATTGCAATTCATTTTACTTTATTTGTTTAATTTTTCTATTTTTAGTGGTGTGTATTAAGCTGGTTCTTTATTTAGCAGGCTGACAAGTTAAAAATAGTACAACTTTTTAAAAAACGACTCAAGACTTATACTCACACAGAGTGTAAGCAAATGCACCCTAAATATGTGTCTGATCAACCTGGAAGCTAGTTTTTAAGATCAATTTGTTGACTAATTTTTTAAGCCTGGGAATTCCAAGGACACCCAAATTTGATGAGTAATATTGTGAAATATTGTTATTAAAACTTCAAATGACTGTTTTCTATTTTATTATATTTTAAAATGTAATTTATTCCTGTGATGCAAAGCTGAATTTTCAGCAGCCATTACTCCAGTCTTCAGTGTCACATGATCCTTCAGAAATCATTCTAATATGTAGATTTGGTGCTCAATTTTTTATAATTTCAACAGTTGAATGGTTGCTGGTTTGCTAAAGCCAGGTGTTTTGAAACTGCATAGTTTTAATGTAGTTTTATTGTCTGTCATTAGACATCAGTTACCAGATCCAAGAATAGGACGTTTTTGGGCAACATTCCGTATAAAGACATTGAAATCTTTGTAGGACACTTGTAAAAATTCCTCTGCTTTTATGACACTGCGGGCATCGTTGGTCTCAAAACAGATTTTCTAAATCCATCTTGCTATCACAGAATGATCAAACAAGGCTGTGTTTACTGAGCGATAAGGAGTGGATCAAAGGCTGATTGTGACATTTGCATTAGAATAGGAATGAGATTTTCATTCTCGGGCTGACTTTGTCATAGCCCTCTGCCAAAAGCATGTTTTCTTCAGGAATATGGGAAAAGGTGGAGATGTTTTCAGAAAAAAAGTCCAATTCACCTAGAGTGCTTTTTTTTTTTGGCTTTGTCATACTGCAGTTTAGGGAGAGACAGTGCCTGTGTCTTTCTTCAGAAAAATCAAATGTTCTTCCACTGTAAACCCTCTGTAAGAATTTCTATTCCTCTTTTTTGAAGCACCCTGAACAAACTGGCTGGACTTGATGTACGTCTGAAAGGTTCAGCGGTGTGGCCTTTGCCATTTGAAAGAGCCAACAGCTCGGAGACGGCTGATTGTAGACAAGTGCACTCTGAGTTGATTTTAGAAAGGGGTTTACATGGCCACCACACTGCGCTCTGAAACACATTTTTCCAACAGATTTCAGCAGGGAACAGCATGTTGAATAAGTAGGAAAAAATACAGCATAAGGGGAGACCTCCATTTAGCCAAAGGAACAAGGCCACATTAAGAGGAGGAAATGTAGCAATTTAAAGGGATAGACTGACAGAAAATGAAACCATTTGATGAAAATTTACTCACCCTCATGCCATCCAAGATGTTTGTGAGTTTGTTTCTTTATAAGAACAGATTTAGAGAAAGCTTTATCATTACATCACTTGCTCACCGGTGAATCATCTACAGTGAATGGGTGCTGTCAGAATGAGAGCCTAAACAACTGATGAAAACATTGCAGTAATCCACACGACTCCATTCCAAATGGTATTTTGGCCAGAATGTGGATTACTTGTGGATTATTGCAATGTTTTTATCAGCTGTTTGGACTCTTATTCTGATGGCACCCATTCACTGCAGAGGATCCATTGGTGAGCAAGTGATGTAATGCTAAAATTCCCCAAATCTGTTCCCATGAAGAAACAAACTCATCTACATCGTGGATGGCCTGAGGGCAAGTACAGAAAACAATCTGTGAGCCAACAACAAAAAAAAAGTTTAACATCACTTTAGCAACTTTGTGGTCATGTGGGGATAACTGGTTCTTTTCACATCTGAAGCAAATTGTGGTAACTCTAAGTGATTTTGGCAGCTGTAAATCAATCCTGGAACATGGTCATTACTGTTGAAATGAAGCGTCTCTCCCTTGCCCTTTCTGACTCTCCATTCTCCAGTGGCCTGAAGTTTTGAGCTAGATCAATGGCTGCTACTTCTCGTCCTGCGCTTATCTTTATGGTACGGACCACAGCTATTTGGGTCAGCTGTGTGGCAGAGGAAAAACAATTAAAGAAACCTCTTTCTCCTCCTCTGGGTATAACTCTTTGTGCGGAAAGATGGGTTTTGTAATAGATTTTTGTTGGTGTAAAATGAGACGCTGACCTCTGAGTCCACCAAGCTCAAAGGCGTCTGGAGAGGCGAGGGCAGCGCTGTCCCCGTGGGCTCGGAGCAATATTAATTCTACCCATCACTCGCTGTGATGATGTTAGTCATGCTTCCGATAATGAAAAAAACACATTCATGCCATCACTAAAAAAGCTTTCAATAATATTTTAAAAGCACGATTGGATGCAAACAATTATGGCATGCTGAGCAGGGTGCTGAACCCCAACAAATGCCTTTGTTTGTGTTTGTTTTGGCTTTTATATGTCCTCAGCAAAGTGTTTGGATGTGTCTGGTTGCATATCAAACTATTTCTTTGTGTGTGTGTGTGTGTGTGTGTTTACTTCCAGTCGTCTTGGACTTGGAAGTATCTTGTGTCTCTATTTTTGTCATTTTTGTTTGCTCCAGCAGGAACTGCTTGTTTGGACTGTTGTTCTTCCACTCTCATTCTATTTGGACTTGTAAATTACAGACATGCTGATCCATACCATCTCTCTGGACTATACTGTTGACTACTGTTTTGTTGTGTATTAAGTATGTTTGTTATATTATTTGGCATTTTTATATTTGTATATGCATTTTTTAATTATGCATTGTTTATACAGTTTTGTTAAGTTTATACTTTTTTTGTGTATTTGGTCATTCATTTTCTTAAGTTCATGTATTTCTGTTGTTAATGTATAAACAAAAATATAAACTTTACAAAATGCACAATGTATATTTAAGCCACACAATACATAATATAAAATGTATATATTTATATTTGTTTATATATTTTATGCATTTTAATGTATTTAGTTGTTCCTTAAAATATATAAAAAGTATATTTAATCAATAAAATGCATAAACATTTATAAAATACATAAAAAGCATAACATTTTTGTATTTTGTGAATTTTGTTTCAATATTTAATATTATGCATTTTGCTTATAGTTTTTATTTTGCTAAGTGTATTTTAATAAAATGCATAAACAAAACATAAACTGGATTAAATGGATTAAAATTGCACAAAATGTATTGTTCATAATATATATATATATATATATATATATATATATATATATATGTAAACAAAAAAATCTAAAAACTTATCAAACTGCATTACAAAATGTATAACAATAAATTAATTATGTAAATATGTTTAGATATTTTATGTTACACATTGTTATTTATTTATTTGCATTTCGTAAAACACCTTGAGCACTGGGATGGCACTATATAAAGTCAACTTATTGTTATTATTAGTGGTGGACATGGCTAGTCGACATGGCTGATCATATGATAGCATAGTGTCTCCCATGATGGAGCGACTGTAGCGTCTGGACCAATCAAACACACAATATATATTTTGTTTTTATATTTAACAAATACTCTGTAACCCCCCTCAGTTAACAAGCCATACGAGGACCCATGAACCCTTCCCCCCGGAATGCGTAACACCCCAGGAAGCTGAACAGGCCTCTTTGTTGCATGGCAACCAACGCTGATATCACTGGGTTTATTGGCCAAAAGTATGTAAAGCAGGGGAAATCCCTGCATGTCCTAAGGAAAGGCAGGGTAGAAATGGACTGTGTTCTAGTTAATTCATAGGAA
Source organism: Sinocyclocheilus grahami (assembly GCF_001515645.1). Classification (NCBI taxonomy): domain Eukaryota; kingdom Metazoa; phylum Chordata; class Actinopteri; order Cypriniformes; family Cyprinidae; genus Sinocyclocheilus; species Sinocyclocheilus grahami. The sequence goes on along the minus strand of NW_015505199.1, from coordinate 857,032 downwards.
AACCGTTATAGTCGGTGGTTCGGTCAGATGCTAAGATGAAGATGTGAGAAACGCTCCAGGATACCAAAAGCTCGTGCCAGGCTCCGGCCTAGTCCTTTTCATTCATCAAGTGACTCTGACTCAAACTGGTTCTTTCTCCTCAATAACTTCAGCAAAGATCAACTGGAAACCTTAGGATTGCATCAGGAATCTCTTTCAGACATACGAGACTCGCAAGTATCAAACTTAGTCGTTTTAATTGATGCATTAAGTATCAGTTACACCTTTTTACAAAGGTGTGTTTGAACTAAGAATCTGACGTATCCCTCAGGTGTAGATCTGCTGAATATGCAAATGCTTTCATAAATTTAATTCCTTATGTCTCTTTCTGTACTGGGTTAAACTTTAACCCTTTCCTATACCAACTGTATGTGTGTGTGTATGTGTATGTTAGACCAGTTTATGTGCGTATGTAGGATGTTAGACCAGTTTATGTGTTTATGTAGTATGTTAGACTAGCTTAAGTGTTTATGTAGTTAATAAAACCTTACTTGTATCACACTTGACGTGTTCATTGTTTGCTCATAACCGGAGTCACTAATCATGCAGATTTACGCTACAAGCTTTGTAGAATTGTACAGTAAGAAAGTTATTGCCCTTAACCAGGAAATTAAGGTTCTTAGAATTGACAAGACAGTTGACCCTGAGAGGTCAGCTAAATATCTACAGCGGATCTAAAATATGAATAGTTAATTATAACTAGTTATGGTTAGTTATTCATATTAATCATGAGCTGATTCGTTACACGACCCACTGTATATAGACAACTTATTTCCAGGCTGCAGATTTGACTGATCTTATTTTAATCATATTTGTTGAAAGTGCTATTAATCTTTGTGTAAACACTTTTTAATGAGGGAAATATGACTGAGTGCCCCTTTAAGTGTTTAAGCAGCAGATTTTGTAAAGATGGGTCACTCTCAGCCACGCTCTGACTCAAACTGACTTTCAGCTGTACAGCAATGGGATAAAACCCTTCTCCACTCCTTTCTGTTTTATCTTTCCATAACGGGGGCAAGTGACACATCTTACCCCTCCCCTTCCTCCCCAACCTCACCAACCACTCAAAGCCTCTATCTTTGTTATAATTCATCCTTCCAAGGGCTGTTCATTTCACTTCTAATCTGTACCCAACCTTGCCTTGCCCTTCTCCAATCTGTTCGTCTCTTGTGACCAATCGTGGCTTAAGTCACATTGTGTTATCATTCAATTTAGCCTTTCTGACAGATGAGTTTATGCACCATGTTATTCTTATTAATATAGCATAGGGTGCCAGTTTATGTTGATGTGAAATGATTCCCTTTGAGCTAAATTATTGACCTGTTTCCCTTACAGTAGATTTTATTATGTTCTTGATTACAGTGTTGTTATGGAATGGTCAGTGAAATGAGGTGTGATGTAAAAACTGAAGAATTACTGGGATCGCAGTCCTGTTGTGCTTTTAAGTGTGTTTTACGTCTACAGATTTGACTGTTTGCCAGTGTGTTGGTTAAATACATGCAAGAAAGAGCTTGTGATTTACGTGATGGATAATGGATAATGCTGGAATGTTGCAGAGAAAAGCATTGTGCAGGGGTTGTACTCCTGGTGCTGTTCCCATCTGGAGCATTTATATTTTTTATGTCCCTCATCTTTGATGTTCGCTCCCATCTCGATCTTATGATTCAGCTGATGTATAAAGGATAGTTATGGATAATCCCTCAAGTTTAGAGAACATACGTTAGACCGTTTCAAAGAAAACAGGCATACATTTGATCTTTTATTCATTTGGTATTTTCCATTGGACACCTAACTCAAAACTAACTTAAAAGCCTTGCCTCTAGAGCCGGGCTTTTAGCTGGTGGTCCATAAATCCTTAGGGGATCCATAAAGGTTCAGCGGGAGGTCTGTGGATTGATATGTCACAGCATTTAAAAAAAAAAACATACAAGCTTTTTTAAATGTTTCTGTAAGAAGTCACTTAATCCTTTGCAAGACTGCACTTATTTTATCAAAATACAGTTAAAATAGTAATAGTGTGAAATATTATTACAATTTAAAATAACTTTTCCCGTTTAATATATTACGATGTTATGGCAAAGCTGCGTTTTAAGCAGCCATTTCTCCAGTCTTCAGTGTGACATGATCCTTCAGAAATCATTCTGATTTGGTGCTCAAGAAACATTTCCTATTCTTACCAATGTTCAATGTTATAATTTGTTATTATTATCAAAACAGTTGTGATGCTTAATATTTTTTTGTGAAAACCATGATTTTCAGGATTCTTTGATGAATAGAAAGATCAAAAGAAATTTAGATTAATTTGATGCATACATGCTGAATATTAAATTCTTTAAAAGAAAGGATGTAATTAACTGAGAATCTAGGTGAACATGTTGACTATGTAGTAATGTTTTTAAAATTATTCAATGAAAGAATTATAGAATACCCTTCTGGAAAGAAAAGGAAAGAAACTTACTAAAACCAGCCTAAGCTTGTGTTGCATTGTTTTGCTGGCTAATTGTGCCTTACATCTCTCTAAAACCACCCAAAATGCCATCCTGAGACCAACAAATCAGCTTAGGCTGGTTTAAGCATTTTTATTTTGTATGTAGTGTTACTGTTTTATTCAAGCATTTTTTATTTTAGGAGTCCCTGGTTTAGCATAAAGTGTGGGTGGGAACCCCTGCTTTAGAAAAATGGTATTGTGATGTGTTTATATATATATAATCCTCTGTAGACATTTTGATTATTGTTTCTTCTTTCACTAGGGTAAAAGAAACATTATTTAATATTTTTTGTCCAAACAGAAAACATACATAATGAAAAACTTATCATAAACATACATAAACAGTCCACTCCAAGTGATATGATATCATTGACCTTTGTGACATGGGTTAAAGGCACAAATAAATGTCAGTTTTTCTTTTTTTCAGTTCCATGCTTGCTTTTCCATGCTTACTTATATTGTACATCATAAGATCTCTGTCTGCTTATTTTTTTGATCATGTGGCTGTATTTGTGTTCATGTTTGTGTAAAGCATCCTTGGGTTTTTGAAAGGCACTATATAAATATAACATAACATAATACTATTATTATTATTATGTAGCATCTGCGTAGGATCATGCAGGAGCGTTGGACTGTTTATGGCTTAAAAGACCCTTTTAGCCTTTTGACATTTGCATATAAATTACAGTTCTGGTCAGAGATGTTACGTTGTATAGGGGTTTTAAATTGCCAAATGGTTCTTCGCCGTCAAAGAAGATTAGAACCAGCCCCCACGGGCATCCTGCAATCTGAGTTCAAACACATTCTACAACGAGCTGTAAATGGCCAAACGAACACACACACACACACACCCAAACTAACACACACACACACATAAAGACATTTCTTTATTTTAGACTATAATTAATCAGTTATAATTGTATCTGGTATATGCATGTGGTGTGTACATTCCCTTGTTAGATTAGATGAGTTACCACTCGTTATTTGTATTAGTTAAAGCCATAAAACACTTATATTCAGGTGTATGTGTGTATCTTTGGTTTAATCTATTCCAGATTATTGTTTCTTGGTATCAATGTCACCCGTTCTTCATTTCTCGGACAATGACTTACAGTATGTGATTGTGAAACGCATCATATGACTGGTACGATATTTTGGGTTAAAACTACGGATGTTCCAGACCGGCCATAAAGCATGCAAATGAGCCATAAACAAGAGACAAAGAAAGTTTCTCCCGCTCAAAATCCATGCCTCTCATTGGCTAGTACACACAGAATAGGAACTCTCAAAAACGATTAGCCCAAAATAACTTGTGCTCAGAAAACTTCTTCTTCGTTTGAGACAACACCTTTCAGGACTCTCAAGACCTTCCTCTTGAGTTTTATTTTCCGGCAGTTTTTACTTTCAAGTAACGTTAGTCGCTGTGGACTTCTTCTTCAGAGGAACCAGAAGTAAAAACTTCCAGCTGACTCCTCACGAACTCATCAAAAGAGCTCCGTTATCTACCGCATCAGGACTCTTCTTCAGCAATCGAACCCAATGCAAGTAACCGCTTAAAATTATTTAGATGCGTGTTTAAGTTTCAGTCCCTTTTAAGGTGATTTTTGGATTCTTTGATGATTTTCCATGGTTGTGGTTAAGTGATGTGAAATACTGCCATTCTTTTCTATTCTCTATCTTTTCCTTACTTTGTTTCATTCTGTGTATATATGTTTTAGTTAGTTATATGTTCGATATAGTTTCATTTTATTAAATCCCTTATATTCACAACGAATTGTCTCTGTTTACTGTTCACAGTTCCAAGTCAATGAATGTTTGAACCTTTGCTACATTTGGCTAAGAATTACTGCTAGCACTGTACAAAGAAGGACAGTTTATTGTTCCGTGGCCAGAAAATAAATATTCCTTGAATTGATAAATGATTATATTGTCTGCTCGGTGGACGGACAGATCAAATAATTGTAATATTGATTCTGCTACAGTTAATTCGAAGATATAATCTAAATATTTATTATGAATCATAACCAGTTATAATTCGTCATAAATATTCCCCTTTTTAGAGCTAATAAATAATAATAAACGTTACAATTATTATTATTATTATTATTAAATGTCCTCAGGGCGAAAAATCCACAAGTTTTATTGAAGCCTGTCTGCAGTGAGACAAATGGGAAAATATAAGTATCTTTCTCTCTTTTGTTGACCAGAAGAAACCAAATGTTTAATCCGAGGGTCAAATTGATCCATTGTTAGATTTTAAGCTGCACCGCTTATCAGGTGTGATTTCAAAGAACAAAGCTACTCTGAATAGCGCTAGTATTTTAACAACAACAGAGATGCTTTCACAGTACATTTAAGCCAAAAAGTGGCAGCCAGAAAGAAGTATAACAGAAATGAAACCTGGTGAGAGGAACAAAGAGATATGAGATTTGGAGCAATTTCATTGAGTGCGCTGCTGTGGTGGCTATGACAGTTATGAGATTGTATCTAAAGCAATAACTCAACAAGTGCTAATAACACATAGGTATGCTATATCTCATAAGTTACCGCTCGCATAGTGCCAATGGCACAGTGCTGCTCAACACCTAGACAAAATTGCATCATTTCAAGTACTAATGCTGATGACATTAGGTATGACAGTAGGGCATTCGTGATGAGGCTTTCAACTCTTCGAGTTTGAGTGCTACATTCTTGATCTACAACAGGAGATTAGCTTTGCTATATCTCATAAAGATTCCTGTCTGATTTAAGCTCTGTTTCAAGACCAAGTGAGCCGCCTATGTAGGCAGCATTAAATGTTGTTCCAAAAGATAATAATCTTAATTATACTGCCCTATAAGACACCTCAGATTTGACTCCATTCAGCGTTGCACTGAAAAGTAACAATTTATTGCCTACTGAAAAAAACTTTTTTAAAGAAGCCTATGTTGGTTCGCTGGCTTTAGCTTAGTTTAAGTGAAGTGAAGTGACATGACGTGTAGCCAAGTATGATGTCCCATACTCAGAAATGTGCTGCATTTGAGTAGTGAATACACACACACACACACAGAGCAGTGGTCTCCTAGTCAAGCTGGTCTTTAGCTATGCTAGCTAGTCTACCAGACTGGGAGTCTTTTAGCTAAAAAAAAAAAAAATTATTAATTAATCAAAACCCCTCTAAAACCAACCAACAGGTTAAGAACAGGTTAACGACTGCAAACCAGCTCAAAGTATTTATTTTTTTAAGACTGGTATAGTGCAGTATAAATGTGTAAAAATTAATTCAATATTATTCTTCGCAATATTTGTGTGTGCTATGTATTTTTATGCTTATACCAAGTCCCCCAAAATATCATCATCCTTGTGTCAGGGAGCCCATCTTAAAATATATATTCATCAAGTAGCTTACTAGGTTTTGGAACAGAATTTTAGTCTCTCCAGGCCTTTGTCCTTTTCTAATGCTGCCCATGTTTACAGGCTAATAATCAGTTGTCTGAAAAGACAATGCATTAGGTTTGCTTGCAGATTGTTATGGTCGGGGGATATCGACAGTCTGTTTGGCACTTCTGTGCTTTGCTCTCTGTTAGTATCAGTGACTTGCTCAAGGGAAGTCTTGTACCTCACAGACCGCTGGCAAGAAAATTATTTGCGTCAAGACTTGACTTGAATGCTTAGAATTGTAGACATGAGAATCCAAATAAGAGGTGTGAATGAAAATGGAGGCTGACTAATGCCTGTAATTTGATCCAATAGCGCTGTTGACATTTTGTCTAAATTGCAAATTGCTTTGGAAAACAATTTTTTCCCTATAGCATTGCATTGCACTGACAGGCAGATAATCAAAGGGTAGACAAGAAAAATCACATCCAACATGCACAACACATATACGCGTACATACAGTGGAGTCCAAACGCCTGAAACCACACTGAAAATCTGGGATTTAAGACGGAAAATAAATAAATACATTTCAGGAAAATAAAAATAAAATAAAACAAGAAGTGTGATGACATAAAATCATTAAGATAATGTTTAAGATTATACAGTATTTTTAGGTCACTATTCGATTATGAATATTTGTGACATTCTGAAACGCATTTTTTTCAGTGCAACTTTTAATTCACAGTTTTATGCTGATATTAAAATATAATTTTTACATCATTTTTTTTAAATGAAAAAATAATCAGGAATACTTTTTGACATTGACCTGGTGAACATTCGGAAATTCATGTTTTTAATTCTGATAGTAGAATAGAATAGAATAGAATATAGTATTTATATATTTATTTAATTAGAAAAATTTAAATGTATATAATATAATATAATTTTTACATAATTTTATTTTTCTTATTAGAAAATTTAAGATTATTTGTGAAATTAAGCAGGTGAATATTCTGAATCGCATGTATCAGTGTAACTTTTAATTCACAGTTTTATGCTGATGATATAATATATGATATGATAATATTTTTTACATAATTTTATTATTTTTATTAGAAAAAAAAAAAAAAAGAACATTTGTGACATTGAGCATTGAACATCCTGAAATTCATGTTCAATTTTCAATGCAACTTTGAATTCAGTCTTATGCTATAATGCAGTATACAAAGAGGCCTGTTCGACTTCCTGGGGTGTTACGCATTCTGGGGGGGAAGGGTTCATGCGTCCTCGTATGGCTTGTTAACTGAGGTTACAGAGTATTTGTTAAATATAAAAACAAAATATATATTGTGTGTTTGATTGGTCCAGACGCTACACAGTAATATAATTAATACATTATTTATGAATTAGAAAAATTAAAAATCGCATCATTTTCAATAATAATCTCAACAAAGGTACAGTTCATGTTTGATGGTGAGCATACAGTGTATTTGTGTGGCCGTTTTGTGTTGTCATATGCTGAGATAACGCATAGAGTATGCACTTTAGGCTGGCGTTTTATTCAGGCAGAACAGTTAGGCCCTGGAGGCAGTGCTGCAGGCTGGTGATCTAATGCAGTGTTGCTGTCAGTGTGTTACTGTGAGTTTTACCAATACATCTTCTCATCACACAGACTACCTTGCTAAACCCAACATTTTACTTGGCTAAGTCATCTGTGTTCCAGGTAAATGATGTAACGGTTACACAAAAAGACACAAGAAGTGTTCTCCTCATTGGTGTTCTGTTGTGTGTGCATTTATTTATTTTATTATTATTATTTTTTTTTTTTACTGCAAAATGTCTGGCTCAAGTGGAATGAAAAGCCAGAGAGGTCTAGCTTCTGTCAAATTGAAAGTGAACTGCAGAGAGCAGTATGTGATCTGTGTCATCAGGATTCTCTCAGCATTCTTCTGAAAATAATAAGGTGTCTTGGTGCTCTTTTAATGAAAGCATATTTTAATGATTTATGTTGTTTGTTTTTGAGGGGAAAAAAACATCATCCACTGAGGAGGAGGGGGGCGATAATGAACTGATAAAGATGTTAACAAACTAAAGATTAATTTCAAGTTTCCTGCTGCTAGCATTTAGCTAATTAGGACTAAGCCAGGAACTTAATAAATAACAATGACACAATTAAAATGTGTCCCAGTTAAGATGAAAGACTGCTGTTAGCCTTGAATTTGTATGATTTTCTTTCTATTCAAGCATTTTCAAACGTTGCTTACGAAGGGCTCAAGTCTTGGCTGGTTAGCAGTGCCTTGTTATAGCCCCTGCTGGTTGATGTAGTAACTACACCATCTGACAAACAAACAAACACAAACAAACAAATAAAATAATCTTTCTCCATTGAAAACCATTTTATTTTATTTTTATTAAGTGTTGTCAAGTCTGGAGTTTTCCTGTGGAATTGAGTGCTGTTGCCGCGGATTGTGTAATTAGGCTACTATGATCTAGTATTGCTTTAGCACAGTGTTTCCCAACCGGGGTGCCGCAGCAAACATTATATTCTGCAGTTCTTCCCTGTTGTACCGAATATCTATACCGAAGTTTGAAATTCAAATATTGTGACAAAATTTATTTTGTAGGGTGCCACAAGTTTGTTAAAATTTCCAAAGGGTGCCGCGACTAAAAAAAGGTTGGGAAACACTGGCTTAGAAGATGGGCTTGTTTTGTTTCGCAGACCTGGCAAATCTGCCTTCTTGATGCTTATTTTAACAACTCATGAGCTGGTTGTTTACTTTTTTCATTCTATTTATTCACCTATATCCAAAGATAGTCATGCACTCATCGTTGTTCATGAAAGTTCAAAAGGAAATAGACATTAACAACTTTTTTCTTTACAGGTGATACCACAAGTGCTAATTAGAAAGAAAAAACCTTTCGGCAGGAGATTTGAACTACAGAATCTAGAGCTTAATGTGTGGAATTAAAGGCATGACCTTGCAAAAAATACACTGAGATACAATTTAAATGTGTTATATCTCAATTATGCTGCATAATTCAAGTTTTAATCTAAAATAGAACATGGATGAATGTAAAATATTGCAATATTTTAATATATTAACCCACAATGGGAATCCTACAACGTTTATATAACCTAATTAACATTATCTTCTTTAGCTCCAAATTTTGTGCTTGTTTATTTTAAGATATGTTTATGTCACAGGGGGACACTAAGAAGTCTAACAGCACCTCCCAAAATCTTTCCAATCTATTTGAAGGCTATAATTATGCTTCCATTGAACTATAATAAGAATAAACTAGATGCTTTCATCTCTCCGTGCTTTTATTTTTCAGACATATAGCCTCTTTCTCTCTGAGAAATCCACATATTTCTTCAAAATAGCACCTCAGCATGGAATCCAGGCTGTCTTCTCCAGGTCTGGATTATCTATGGTCTGGTTAAACCATTTTTCTCATTGGACTAATGACTGAACCACCATAAGCCAAGTGGCATCAGAGAAAATGAAAATTTCCCTAATGTTCCTCTTTTCTGCCAAATGTATCCAAAATACAAGAACACTGTGTTTCTTCACAGCTTTCATTGTTGACAAGAATTCATACTGTTTTGTACACATGCCACATTATTGTGAATAAGCACCCGGGTGTCCTCTGAGGGCCGTCCCATATCTCGCATCATTATATATTGTTGCCAATACAAATGACTTTTTCCGTAATATATTTGCATGCTTTCTTAGCGTGCATAGAAAAGTATTGTGTTCAGATGTATAGCAACAACCTTGTGGCCTTGAGGACTTCATAACGGCTTTGTTCACATTTTCAGAAAAGCGTGGAGAGGCAGAAAGATTAAGATTCAGCATAATTAAATTCTGAGAAAATGGTGATTTTCTGTCTCTCAAGCCTTTCTCATGGAATCTGTTTCAAATTTGAATGCATTTTGCCCTTTTCTAGACACTAAAGTGCTGTCTTTAATGATCTTCCGTTCTTTTTCTTGCTATAGAAGGATGGGAGCAGACTGACAACATATGACACTAATGCAATTAGTCATTGATTCCAGAAAGATTCCCCAGAGGCTTTGATGTTATTGCCTAACAGTGAGGGTATTGTTAACCAAGGGGCTCATCCATAAACAAGACATTTTTGGTCTTTGCTTTTCAGCGACAGTTCCCCAGTTACAGCGTTTAATGCATTTTTGATGGTCTTGTAATCTGTGACAAAATCAGCCTGTTAGTTGAAATGGACCCTTTTGCATTAGATCGGCTGCCCGAGTTGCTTTTGATCATGGTGATCGGCAAATGCTCTTGCCGAGCATGAATGAGATTTGTAACAGCAGCCAACTGCCAGCTTCATCACCAGAGTTTTCTCAATTAAAAAAGTTGCATGTCCTAATCTCATTCCAGACCTCCTTGACACAGCAGTCTTGACATGTATGAGTCAGCTGCAGATGTGGGTGAGGAGACTTATCTGTGCTGGTCCCAGCTCCCAGATCACGTTGTTATCACTGTAATAGGCCTGATCAAATCAAGCTACTCCAGGATGGCTCGTATCACAGCCGAGTGCTGCTACCGAGTAAAGCATGTATACTCTTTGACGGGGGGCTGTTAAATCCAGCAGTGCTTGCGAGAATATTTCGGACTTCAGGAAAGTGGTGCAGTGGTTTGCAAAGATTTTGAGTGCTCATGTGGGTGATGCAGGTTCAAGTTTGACTTGTTATGTGCCTCCCTTTTCCTCCCCAAATATTTCTATTTACTCTACATGGTACAGTAGATCTGTTCTATAAAAAAGGCAAAGGGCCTTAAAAAACAAAAGAGATAGAAAAAGAAAAAAATAGAATATTCTAAATGTGTGTAGCAGAAAGGGCATTTTGGAAATGTTTTAATGAATTTTAAATGTTTTAATTTACTCAGACTTGCAACTATGATACATACTTTGTAGTGTGCCTGACATTTGCGATCCTCAAATTTGAAATGTGTTTGTTTGATGGGGATTTGACTCTTTCTGCAGGCTACATTGTTACACCAGTAGGTGGCTACAAATGACTCATTAAATATTCAGTCCACCGATTCCTTCAAATATTACTGATTCTTTAAGGAACCCCACTGCTGTATGCTGCTCTTTGGAGGAACAGCACTTGTAATGTAACTGGCAGTGTGTCTAAAAGTAAGTGACTTAATATTAACTTCTTGTCTATTGAACCGTTGTATAGGTGTTGCATTACAGTCATACTGTTGGCAAGCTGCTCTCTTGCTCACGTAATATTGCTATTGTTGATACTGAGTGTCAGGGTTCGGGTAGAGGATGGCGCGAGGACTCAGTACTGCAGAGAAAAGGGCTTTTATTGACAATAAAAATAAACAAAACAGCAACAAAACTACCCCGTGGGGGAAAAACAGACTGGCAAGGCAAGGCAAGGCAGGATCTGGACACGACACGACACATCCAGGGAGAAATGACGACGAACTGACGCAGGACTGCAAACACAAGGAGAATAAATGGAGAGCAAATGAGGAGGGTAACGAGGGACCACATGTGGGGCAAATGAACTAATAATCAGGTAACAAGATGGGAGGGGTCAAGACAATTGACATGAGCACATGGCACACCGAATCAAAGACAAAAAGCCATGTGCTCACACAAAACAAAACACAAGCACATGGCCAGCAAAACAAATCACAAGCCATGTGCTAGAACAAAAGACACGAACACGCAGCTAATGAGAAAACTCATAAGCCGCGTGTTCACACAAGACAATAAGAAAAGCACGCTGCTGAACACAAACCGCGTGCTACACAAAACACACGTGGACAGAAGAGCGCACGGCCGAGCGAACTCGAGACCGCACGCTCCCACAACAGACAGAACATGGAGCGCGAGTGTCCGGACCCCGACACGAAACCGAAACTCAAGACATGAGTGCCGGGATCTGAACCCCACGCTCCAACATGAAACAGTACACGCAGACGAGAGCGCACGGCTCGAGCACACTCGAAGCCGCACGCTCACATGAAAACAATGACATGACGCGAGTGTCAGGGCTCTGTCACAAAACTATGAATTACACTAGACCGAAGTGACAGAACCCTGACACTGAGACTACACAAAACTTGCTTCATTTCTATTTTGTTTAGTAAGTGAGTAATGTTGATTCAGTAAACACTTTGATGGATTCAGTTCAGTTAAGGGATATGTCGAACTCAAAGTCAAACCATTAACTAAGAATAATTTTTCAGGGAATCAGGCTACTAGTCACACTTGTATGTTTCTGGATCACTACATCAAACCGTATCGTAAGAGTCATTAGATCGGCAATCATACAGTTGTTGAGTTGCATGTTTTTGATTCACCTAAAAGAAACTGATCATAAGAGATCGTTCCGGGAATCGGGCTGTGCTGGTCGTCCTGTATGTTTTAGATTTACTAAAATGATTCTTGTTGTGAGAGTCAATAGTTCGGGACTCGTATTACACTGGTCACACTGTATGTTTTTGATTCACTAAAAAGAACCAGACCATAAGAATAATTTGTTCGGGAATCGGGCTACACTGGTCGTGCTGTATGTTTTTGATTCTCTGAAAGAACTCATTTTCAAGACTCATTTTATTTATTGTTTCATGGTATCCAGATATTTCTTGGCATTATTTCGTGGTACATGTGTGTATGTATGTATGTATGTATGTATGTATATATATTAGTTTTCTGATGCAAAAGATTTGGTGCAGGTGTCATCAAAGCTGTTGAAACCAAGTTATAACCAATAGAGAACAGTGCTGGAGTACACAGACCAGCTTTCCAAACATTCTCAGGTGTAAATCGCTTTCACAACAACCGAACAAACCGAATTCTGACACCAAAAAGCTCTAGCATGAAAGCGCCTTTATTCTCCATTTTACTTGCACGCCCTGATTTATTGTCTCAATCAACTATGGTAAACACATCATTTTGATTTATAACGCTCTTGTCCTTATCCCCAGTCGCTCATGAAAGAGCTGCCCTGGAATGAGAATACGAGCATTCACTGTAGCACGCCGTTTACTGAATCAATTACCTCATTCACATCCCCGCATAAAAGTCAGAGATACATAAACATCAGAGAAAATTCATAGTATCTGATAAATCTGTCAAAGGCCTCCTTTAAGCCGTTTTTACAGGCTGTTAAAGTATCTTAGACGCAAGACATTTTTTCCCTCGCTATCAGGCTGAAGCAATAAATGAATGGTAACATAAAAAAACCCCCTGATGAATCAAGTTCAGAGAAGTGACAGGAAGGGCTGTGACATCAGCCTGTCCTGGTGAAGAAAAGCTTGATTGATTTGTTGTAGAGTCCTGCGTCTTCCAAGGCCCCTGTATCCCCCAAAGGTGCCTGTTGGAACACGATGCCACTGCCATCAAATACACTCTCAGACGGAATTGATTATACAAGAATGCTTAATGTGTGTTCAGGGCATTGTGGTGGAGGCTGTTTGAAAACCCTTGAGCTTCTCTATCCATTGTTCTGATGCTGCACTCCAGGCCACAAGTTCTCAAGGTAGAAAAAGCTTTCGGTAGGGACTAAAACAGCTGATGTTAATGTGCTGTTCATTATTGGTGTACCTGTGTTTCAGCAGAAAATATGAGAATTGAAATGAGAGAAAGGTGAGATCAAGGATTCTTTAGATGTCTGAAAAATAACTTCAAAGTGCTGCACAGATGGAGGAGAAGAGTCTTAGCTGGTGTGGCTTTTCTGTTCGTAACAATTCTTTCCATTCCAGTAGTCCTTGAATTGAAAAACGCAACATGTTGAGGTGCTCACTTGAAGATTTGGGAATATTTACCTGTTGTATATGTGGCAGATGCTTATTTCATGTTTTCCCCATGCATTAAAGTAAACGACCAGACACCCTTGCTCTGTATAACGCACATTTGGATTTATAAAGGTGAGTTACTCACATCCATCTCACAAGAACAATGTTGTTTTTCTTTTGCATTGTGCAGTTAAATAATACATGCGATAGGGGGATTTTAATAATATATTTTGCCTCTTTCATGTCTTTCTGAGTGTGTGTGTGTTTTCCTTAACTTTTGATCCTGTTTGACAGATCTCTCAAAAAAGTTTAGATGCTTTAGAAAGTTCTCTGATTTAACATTTTATGGTCATTAAGATTTTATGATGCAACTTACCTTTGTTAGAGGCCACAGTAAGGTGCAAAGGAGCCAAGCACAGTTTAATTCGCTCAGCACACACTACAAGACTGAAGCTTGTCAGACTTTGATGTTGTAAGTCAGTGAGTGGGAACAAAAGCTCCAAATTGTAGCTGGTTTGCAGAGCGCGCTCACTGCTGGTGTTCTTTTAGTATAGCTATAAACTTTGGTTTCAGACTGGTTACGAATTCTATTTTATTACGAATAAAAATTGACATTGCAATATATATATTCATATACAGTGGGGCAAAAAAGTATTTAGTCAGCCACCAATTGTGCAAGTTCTCCCACTTAAAAAGATGAGAGAGGCCTGTAATTTTCATCATAGGTATACCTCAACTATGAGAGACAAAATGAGAAAAAAAATCCAGAAAATCACATTGTAGGATTTTTAAAGAATTAATTGGTAAATTCCTCTGTAAAATAAGTATTTGGTCACCTACAAACAAGCAAGTGCACAATTGGTGGCTGACTAAATACTTTTTTCCCCACTGTATAGTCATATATATATATATAGGCTATATGAAGAGTTAATTAGCAAAAACTGATAAACGCCACTTTAAAAAAAAATTAGCTTATTGCCGTGCATTATTCCCCACATATAGCGCGATCTGAACCCTAAAAACACGTTTTGTCATCGTAGGAAGCATTTCAAGGTCCTGGAGTGGCCTAGCCAGTCTCCAGATCTCACCCCATAGAAAATCTTTGGAGGGAGTTGAAAATCCGTGTTGCCCAGCGACAGCCCCAAAACATTACTGCTCTAGAGGAGATCTGCATGGAGGAATGGGCCAAAATACCAGCAACAGTGTGTGAAAACCTTGTGAAGACTTACAGAAAAGGTTTGACCTCTGTCATTGCCAACAAAGGGTATATAACAAAGTATTGAGATGAAATTTTGTTATTGACCAAATACTTATTTTCCACCATAATTAGCAAATAAATTCTTTAAAAATCCTACAATGTGATTTTCTGGATTTTTTTTTCTCATTTTGTCTCTCATAGTTGAGGTATACCTATGATGAAAATTACAGGCCTCTCTCATCTTTTTAAGTGGGAGAACTTGCACAATTGGTGGCTGACTAAATACTTTTTCCCCCACTGTATAGTCATATATATATATATAGGCTATATGAAGAGTTAATTAGCAAAAACTGATAAACGCCACTTTAAAAAAAAATTAGCTTATTGCCATGCATTATTCCCCACATATAGCGCGATCTGAACCCTAAAAACACGTTTTGTCAAAAAAGCCGGTTTTGTCCACTTTCAAGGCATCTTGAGTTCAGGTTTTACTGCAGAAGCCAACAAGCGCCCTTGTTGTTTTTGAACACAAGCCGAGAAGTCCATTTTAGCGAATCAGCGCGCTGTATTCAGGTCAGGTGACAATTCTACTTACACTTTGAAAAGATGTACTAGCTGAGAGGAGTTTTGTCAAAGATGACTAAAAGTACGGAAGTTCTAAGCGACCATGGAATATATTTTTTCCCTTCTTGTTTTCTCGTTATAACGACTTAATTTTCTCGTTATCTCAGCATAACGGGAGTTGTTTTCTCATTATAATGACTTAATTTTCTCATTATCTCGACATAGCGGGAGTTGTTTTCTCGTTATCTCGACTTAACGGGAGTTGTTTTCTCGTTATTATGACTTAATTTTCTCGTTATCTCGACATAACGGGAGTTGTTTTCTCATTATAACGACTTAATTTTCTCGTTATCTCGATATAACCAGAGTTGTTTTCTCGTTATAATGGCTAAATTTTCTCGTGATCTCGACATAACGAAAGTTGTTCTCTAAGTTACAAAACTGCGCCAACAGGTGGCACTATTAACCTGAATATAACTGATGGGGTGTTGTAGGACATATCCACTTTACTGTACGCGTTTGGGATAGAATAGGACCTACCTCGTGATCGCTATAATTTGTACAGTATTGTTCATTAGGCTACTGACCTTTAATTCATTCATAAATGTCAAATGCTTGAATCTATGACTATTTTGTGTATTAAGTTCTTGCTAGATGCATGAGTTTCACCAACGCGTTCTGTGTCATAAAATAACTGCTTATTAAAGCCTACAGGTTGAAGTCACTGTATTCTGTTTGCACCTATATCTTTATTTGTGCTTCTTTGAGATACATTATTGTTAGTTAATAAGCGGGGATGTTCTGTTTATCTACAGTAGGACAGGCTTCAACGACGTAGGCTATTTGTAATGTGCCTCTTTTCCTTA
>NW_015505199.1:838910-840638 GCF_001515645.1 Sinocyclocheilus grahami | reverse complement strand
ACACACACACACACACACACACATATATACACATAGCTACACATGAACGCTCTTTTCAAACAGAAACTTGTAACGCACATGATATCAGTCACAGCATATAATGACTACTAAAAATTACAAAGTATATATAATTTTCTTTCAAATAAAAGGAAAAACATGTTAATTACACAAACAAAATGTTTAGCGTACTGTCTCTGGAAATATCAACCGTGATTGATCAGCCTTTATTTTTATATTGTAGACGTTATTACTAGGCAAAGCAAAATTAGCTGAAATATGCACGACCTAGGCTACAGTAAGAGCGCATGGTTTATCTGTCCGTCAGATGCGTGTCAAAGTTGAGTTCGTTACTATAACAACAGTAGAACAAACAATTATTAAAAAATAAATAAATAAACTCGAAATCACAAGAAAATTAAGTCATTGTAACGAGAAAACAACTTTCGTTATGTCGAGATAACGAGAAAATTAAGTCGTTATAACGAGAAAACAACTCGTTATGTCGATATCACGAGAAAAATAAGTCGTTATAACGAGAAAACGAGAAGAAAAAAAATGTATATTGCATGACCGCTTAGATCTTCCGTAGAAACCTGCAGATTTATTAAAATAAAAAGCAGTCTTTGCAATGTCATAATTGCACTAAGCCATATCACAATTTATTTTTTATTTCAATTTATTGTGTGACCCTATTTCAAACAGATTTGAAGCTGGTTTCAAATGGACCCAAAATCTGATACTGACTATTTGCGTGTAAATAGTGCACTAAACTGTAAAAAAAATAAAAATAAAAAAAAACTTTACTCACTGAATGCAACAGTCTACTTAAAAAAAAAAAGATACTTTTTTTTTGTTAGCAAAAAGGGAAAAAAACATTACGAAAGTGACAGTGTGGGTCACAAGAGATCGATTCAATCTCCCCAGTTTCTCTCAAGAACAGACAAGAATTGACTGACAGTGGCTAAGGTCAGTGACGTCTTACTCAGCAAACAAAGTGTAGCTCTTAGCATCTATTTCTTTCTATCAGCCTTGGCACTCAGCACGAAATCTGACTCACCGTCAATGACTCTCTAAGACATTATTTCTCAATTCACTCAAGCATGTAAGTGTGTGATGTAAAACATGCTTTGCGGGATGGAGGTTTGTCCTATCTTGGCCAGCTTTGTCACTGCTTTTTCTTTTCACTTGTTCAGTGAAATTAATTGCTTCAGCACTGGAAGGAAAAGGCCTATAAAGTGTAAGTATCAATAGATTTAGCCATTCTAGGGTAACCTGTACAACTCATATAGCCTGGAATGCTGTCCATGGTCCTGGACTTTTCATTATAAGATAACCATCAACAATAATCTAACTTTCCTTACTTTGCTTATTAGCAAAATAAGACAATTAAAAAAAAGGGTTTCAGTTTTCTGCTTATAGCTTATAAAAGGATCTCTTTATCTATTTTTTTTTATTATTTAAATACAAATATCCCTTTTTAAAATTTTTGTTTCTCAAGACCAAATTTAGCACATTATATTACATATGCTTTTTTTTAGTGGTAATGAAATGAATATTCTGGGTTAAACTGAACTGACTGCATCTTGTGTCAGAATATTGATTACCACAACAATTAATGCAAGACCCCCCTTTATAAATAAATACTGCAACAATTGGTCCCATTAATTTCTATTTCCATTGTAAGTGCCACTTAATATATATATATATATATATATATATATATATAGT
>NW_015505199.1:818662-838852 GCF_001515645.1 Sinocyclocheilus grahami | reverse complement strand
CCCCCCCAAAAAAGGCAGGGGGGTTTTTTTTTTATTTTTTTTTTTTTTTTTTTTTTTTTTTTTGTGGTAATCAGCATTATGCCACAATGCCATGTTACCAATTGAGCTTAACTTTACAAAACCTGGATTATTATTTAATAATATCTTAAATTTAATGTCCCTGCACATTGTAGAATCTTATTGAATTACATTTTTTTTTCCTACAAATCTGCTATGTTTAAATTAGAAAACTACATTCACTGATTACAGTGACCTCACTGACAGCAAGGGCAAAAAAAAAAAAAAAAGTGCAGAGCGACAAAAAGGAAGAGAGAGAGCAAGTCTGTGTTTTTGAGATATAACAAGGAAAAAAAGGCTGTCTGTTACACTTCAGCGGCAATGACAATACAGTTGTATTTTCTCATGGGACAAAAGTTTGTTCAAGGGATCTTTGTCTGATTTGATTTGCTGTGAAACTGCAGCTGTGCCATTAGGACATCTGACATGGCATAATAGCGTAGCGGTCAGCCTCGCTGAACTTGTTGTGGGAGATGAACAAAGACAGTAACATTCAGATTCTCAAGCGCATAGCATATTTAGCCATCTATCTCTCTTCCTCTCCCATTTCCCGCTCTCCCACAGCTTCCTTGACATTCTACAGTTGGCATAGCACAATGCAGCTGAAACAGATCCAGGCCAGGGAAAAGCAGTTGATATTGCAGTTTCTGTTGGTAAATAATGCATGTCTCCCTCTCTGTCTCTCCCTGTGGGCCAGCGTGGTGCCTCGTTGTAGTAGTGTGAGTGATTTATTTAGTGTCTTAGAGGGGCACTCAGGATAGCTTTTCATTATTGCTGCAAGCCTTGCAAGGGACAGTTAGTTAGTCCCATTCCTCGAGGCCCATGTGTCTTCTGTTTCCATGTATTTTCCTGATTGTGCACTCTATCACGTATCACCCAGATGCTTTACGTATCGATTCTTCATAGAGCCATTAACCAGTGAGAAAACAACAGAGCTTTAGCTGTTTCAAGTGATGATTCTATGACAAGTGTCATGTTATTGCATCTCACCTAACAGCTTTTGAAGGCGTCATGCTAACTGCAATGGATGCTCATAAGTGACTGATTTAGAACTATGTATGTAGGTTATGTGTGTGATATACAATAGCACGGCTTTTTTCAGAAGCGCATGAGACTCGACTTACTGATATGAGTAGATAGTTTGACATTAGCTCGTTGCTAGCCAGTCTATTTTTTTTAAATAATCTGTTTAAGTTTGTTTAAACTATTTTTATTTAGCATTGAGCAAACATCTCACTATTCTAATGAGCACAAAATATAGTAATTTTAGTCATAGTGAATTTTATTTGTGTACTGTATACATTGCAATGTTAGCTCATCAACATTTTCCTAAAAATGGTCATGTTTTATGTGATTGCACTTTTTTATTGAACATTGAAAACAGCTAAATATCGCAAAAGGCATATCAATACAGAAGTTGTATATTATATATATATATATATATATATATATATATATATAGTAATTTATGTGTGTACTATATTTAGTTATTATAATATTGCACTTAGCTAAACAACATATTATTATATAGCCTTTTTTATTGAACATTGAGCAAACAATTAAATATTCTAATATGCACAATACAAACAATACCATTTTTGATAGATAGATAGATAGATAGATAGATAGATAGATAGATAGATAGATAGATAGATAGATAGATAGATAGATAGATAGATAGATAGATAGATAGGAGACATTTAGTTCACACACATGCAAGTATCTATTTTTTGTGTATACTGTATTTTTATTATTAATTATTTTAAATTGCATTGCAGCATGTTACCATAAAATAGTCCCTTTTTAATTTGGTTTCTAATGATATTCTAATGAGCCTAAAATAAAGCAGGTTTTGTAACAGTCACTTTCTTTGCTGCTATCTTTGCAACATGCTAACATAAAATAGTCCATTTTAATTTGATATTTAGCTTTTTTATTTAACTTTTTCAGTTTTGAATTATAACTTATAAACATACTTTTCTTATTTATAATCTGCCATTTGGAATTGATTTTAAGGGAGCAAGCTGCAACACATTCTAGGGTTATCTATGAGTTGTACTACATGCAGTGATGCCTTAGAATCTGGGCAAAAATTTATCTTACAAGACTCCTTTAAATGAGGCCTATGTACAAGGCCAGTAGAAGCCCAACAGCACGTAACACGTAAATAACGCCCATTTTCTGATGGCACGCTCTTTATTTTCCTTCCGATCCTTCCTCTCTTTTTTTTATGTGGATTTTCACTCTTTCAGGCTATGATTCTTGCATATATATCCTTGAGCATATACACGATGAGGAAACAATAGCTTTCTTCATGCTTTGATTTTGACAGTCCCCTCACCCACTGCAGACTCCAAGAGAGGCTCTCTACATGAAAACACAGAATAATCAGAGAAGATATGCAGTAGTGAGGGGAAGTTGGAAGATTTAAAAAAGGAGCATCCTTGTGCACTGTGTCTCCGTCTCTCTTCTACGCCATCGAGTGATGATAGTGTATAAGCCACACTGCTTGATCACAGGGCATTGAAATCCCCTCAGCCCAGAAGAATTTTGTTTTATTAAACGTGCCTCATGTATCACTCTGTCGTCACAATGATAATGAGAGGTTTGCGGTGAGCTCGCCTGGGTTTTTAAGCACTTCGCAAGTTGCAAGCATCAAGGCCGTGTCCTCTGTCTCCAATGCCACAAGAACGTAAACATTTATGCCTCGACATGCTCCCAAGTGTTCCCCCCTCCAACCAGAATCCATTAGCCCACATTCCTCTCAGCTGCTTTCTACACCACAACTGCTTAAGCAAGCTTTCACAGACAGTTTCGTGTCTGGACAACAAATTAGCTGCTGCAAAGAGACAGTAGGGGGTTTGGAAGCAGAGCGACACAAAATATTAAGGTTCATGAGGATTGATGGGATATAACAAGCTTGTGTTTTGCTGTGAAAATTGCCAGCGATGAGAAAGAGATCCTTGTATCAGCTTGTCATATTGTTTAGTGTGAATGTGACTGGTGGCATTCTAGATCCTATAGCGTGACTTGGTCAGAAATTGAATAGACATGGAACATCCTGACCTGAGATATGCTGTGTGCCTCAAATCCTGTGAGCATCACGTTCCTGTTGTGGTTTTGTTCTTTTAATGGCGAAAATCAAAGCCATCATAGCTTTCATTTCCGTGTAAGGTGTGTAAAATGTGTCTTCAGGAGAAGAAAAAAGGTCCATGCACTTTTACTCTCTAGACACCTGGGACCTTCACAGGTCAACAGTGTTGTTATTTTTTTTCTTATTATTATTTATTGTTCTTTTCTCTCTTTCTCTCTCTTTTTCATTTACTTACTTTTTCGTGAAGAAAGGAAGAACATAAATTATGTGTGCATCGGAAAATGGAAAGCGCACCACGTGTCTCCTCAGAGACTTTATTATAAAGCATGCCTCAGAAAACCCAAGGTATTATATGTTCGTACAAATATGCTATACACACATGAGTAAAATTACATAAATAGGAGAAATGTGTTGGCAGAAAGCGAGGGAAGTAGAAATAGAATACAGTGTTGTATTGTCAAAGATAGAAAGTAATCAAAAAGAATTCAAGGTGAAATGCACACGGCACATGAAAACAATTAGTCAAAGGAGAAGCTCTTCTCGTGAAGGACGTCAACACAGCACTTCTTGGGCTGTGACTAAGGACTCATTATGCATTTCTGACAGCAACATGGCTGAAGCTCTATCCGCAGGCTATGGCATTTCCTTCTTTTTTTTCCGTAGTACAGGAATAGGACATTAAGTCAAGCCCCACAGGGAAATCACAGTGTGAGGCTACAAACCCATATCACAGAATGCAAATACACATCACGTCTCAAACGTGAAGGGACAACAAATTTGACTGGCACACTAAATGGTGCACCTGGAATAATCTCGACAGCGATATAGCCTGACAGTGCTAATTAACAGCGCCTGGTTAAACGTCCGAGTTTCATTGGTTAACATGTTAGACTGCTCAATTTGTACTCATGTAAACTGCCACAAATAATTAATATTCTGTTAAACCTGTCAAGCTCATGTGCTCTGAGAAGTCAGCACACTCAAGTCCAATATTGTTAATTAGCATATTGCCACCGGAGAACAATTATTTTAATCAAGGCAAAGTCTATAATAGAGGTAGATTGGGAGGCCCGATTGTGCTGTAGGTGCTGTGTTAGTTGTCAGAGCACACATTGACTCAGTCCTACCTACTACTGCAAAACAGCCATTTTATTAGCAGCTAAAGTGTCCAACCAAGTGCTCAGTATTGTTGGGTGCCATTTACGGAATTTACCTGGCATGTGGCAGGAAGCTGTGATGTTTTAACAACTGCGGGGTTACGCATTCAATTTGAACAGTGTCGAAAATATCTCTATTTTGGTAGGCAGTTGCATTACCTGCCGAGAGAAAGACCTGATAAACATGGCCCCTCAAAAAGATTTGACTTTGTACTAGTGAAAATTATAGCACAACAAACTCAGTATAGAAAGTCAGGAAGGGTTAATGTAATATTTAGAATGAAGATTAGGAGGTCAATGGTCACTAACTATGCTTTGAACGAATCTAGATGGATAGATTCTGCTAACATGTAGAAAGTAAAACGGTTCATTTAGTTTCCCTATGTTTGCTGGGTCCGTGATGTTGTTTATGCCAGTTTGTATTTTATCGTACACAGGGCCGTCCTTAGGTGGGTGCAAATGGTGCGGTTGCACCGGGCCCCGCTCTTGAGGGGGCCCCGCAGCAAACGGACCGAGGGGTACACACACACACACACACACACACACATATATATATATATATATATATATATATGTGTGTGTGTTATAACATAATAATGGATGTACATTATCCATATTTATTAGGAGGTACGTAGAGGTACATGGTTGTGCTTCATTTAATGTAAACAGTCAGTTACAGTATGTTTCAAGTGGTTATAACAAGAATGGACATTATTAAAATATAAAAAGTATTAAAATATTGAATCTTTACAGCATACAGAGTAAAAGCAGTCTAAAAGACCCACTGTAGTATAGTATGTTGCTAATATTATTCTAAATACAGTATTGACAAAAAAAAGAGGAAACCACTAATGGTTCTTGGCTGAATAACTGTAATAAGCTCTTTAGAATTGAACATGAACACAAAGTTAGGCCTAGAGAAATAAAGATAAAAAAAAATGCATCTAATTTTAATTACAAACCTGCCTCTCTGCATTGAATCAGCGGGCTATTAATCAATTATATCTAAAAATAATGAAGTAAAGTAAGACTACTCGATAATTTAATTGAGAAATACTTGAACGCTGTATGCCTTTGTTTTAATTTCATTTTTAATTATAAAATATTTAACCTTTTAACTTAATGAATGTTTATTAGAATACATGATTAATTTCTGAATCAAGAGTAAATTTGACGGGTAAAGTTAGCGGCTATTGGAGTGTCACATTTGAAAACTGAAGTTGTGGTCATGACCACATCCTTAAAAAAAGTTTTGATCAAATTCAACATGACACCGTATGCCCTCTTTGCAAAGAGAAATCTTATGGAAGCCATTCACGATGAAAGCTTTTTCACACGCTCTTTGAGTATGGGTGACGTTTTTGGTTTATCTTTGAAAGCTTCCCTCTTACGCTCCATTTTAGAAGTTCCCTTTGAAGCCTTCGTTCAGCTGCCATAATGCATTACGATCCAGCTAGTGCAAGACAAAGTCAAACTGCAAACCTAAATGATCTGTAAGTAATGGGCCACCGTCTGTTCCATCTGTGAAGTTTGTTAAGTAAGCAAATAAAAAGTAATATCACAACACGCTTGGTATTAAGAGAAATATAAAATAAGCCTCATTGTTCAGTATGTGAGATAGATGAATATTTGAATGCTTCATCGCAGGATGAGATGCATTTTTAATCTTTGTGCAGGAAACAGGAGAAATGATTACTTCAAATCGGTATGTTAAACCTTGGTAACCTGCCTGACACCTCGTCATCAGAAAATAAAGGCCAAATCCCTCCTCTGGATTACTGATAAGCCTGTCTCTGAACGATGCCTCTGTCATCTCAGTAATAGGTGGAACTTAAATCTGCAATGTTACACAGGAAGTTCATGGTGGAGCTGGAAATTGTCGTTTCTGAAACATGGCATTGCAGGACAGTTTTAAAATGTCAGAGATGTTGCAAACAAAAGATGTTTGTTCATGTGTGTAAACATTGCAGTGTAGTTGAAACAAGATATATATATTAAAAAAAAAAAAATTACTAAAGCATTGTTAGGCTGGACTTGATTGGATCAGGAAAAGTGGGTGTTACATGTTAGAATGGAGTCAGGTGAATAGAAAAGTATAAAGGATTGGAGATATCAGAAAAACAGGAAAGTCTTTTCAGAGGCAAAGTCTTTAATGCTTATACCATACTTGTATCAAGACTGCATTTATTTAATCAAAAATACAGTCAAAACAATAATATTGTGAAAAATGATTAGAATGAAAAATGACAATTTCTTTTCTTCAGATTAACATGCATAATTGTTTACAGTTTTTTTTAATGTTGTGATATATAGCAAATGCTGTATAAGTTAAATAAGTATGAAAGAACATCTAAACTTCATTGGTTCTAGTAGTATAAACAGTTCTATAAAGATAAACATTGCTGTTGCTATATTATATACAGTAAAATACACAGTATTTACAGCTGAGACTGACATTTTTAAAGTTAATATTATCATGCTTACACTAGCTTTGCATGATTCATGCCGTGCCACCACCAGGTCCAGATGTTGAGAGTCTCTGTCCAGAGGGGCAGGTGTAGTGCAAAGAGACAGTCTCTTGTGGAACACTCCAAACATATGCAGACACACAGGATCTGCTCTGGCCCATAATGTCTTCTGGACCATCTGTCTGCCGGCGCTCGTGCACACCCCTGCCTGTTCGCATCTACAGAAGGATAAAATGAAATATTCAAATGACAACTGAATAATTATTGTCCTGACACCATGGAGTGGAGGGTAGCGGTGCCACAGTTTGTATGCTTTCCCAAACTCTGCAAAAATATATTTTATAATTATAATAATTGCACCGATTGCAATTTTCTGGGCTGATTCCGATTTCTTTCTTTTTTTGTAAGTGTGACCTGCAAATACAGATTTTTGCCTATTCCAGTTTTCTGTCTAAGAGATAAATCCTATAAAATGTATGTGTCATCTTTCACGTCAAATTCTTAAATTTGATGAATTAATTCAGTTAGAATAAGAAGACACTGTAGAGTTGTTATCATTCAAATGCAGAGGAAACAGAAGCTGCATCTGAAGTGGCATTAGATGTATTTACACAGACTGTTTAAAGCCTGTGTAAAGCAATATTAAACACGTGTTCTGAGTTTGTCACACCACAGAAAAATGTGTTATTAACCACCCAGCCAAATTTGAATGATTCTCTGTTCTCAAACGCTGGGGGTCGTGTCCACTTTCAGCCCTGAAACCACGCCCACTCACGGGAAAGCTGCCATCTCTCTCAAATACCCCTACAACCTGAATGGATGTTCCCTCTAGCAGCTTAATTTAAATAAGGAGACCAAGCTGTTTTGTAAATTACTGCAACCAGGTAGTATGCATTTGCGTGACAAAGGCATTTCTAGAAAATGTCCAATTTGTGCCAAAGCAAAATATCTTTTAAAAAACATACAAAGTTACAAAAGTACTAAACCAATGTTTCACAATTAATTCTAGGAGTTCTAAAATGTACCTGACCAAAATGTTGATGCTACATGAAAATAAAAAGTACAATAATAATAATCACCACAGCATTACATAAGAACCGTAAAAATTTTAAGTGAAGCAAATTTTTGTTACATTGTGAAAATCCCTTATTTCCTTCTTTGGTGGAAAGTGTGCATGCATATACAGTACAGTAGAAGTTCAATTATTATTTTTTTCTTCTGGAAATCTGGATTTCATATCCTCAAATAACCCATGCTTAGCTCTCTCTGGCCCAAGGGATTAAGGGTGAGCTCTCCCAGAGGTCTCTGTGTCCTCTTTTTGCAGCACATTGTCACCTTGTCCTTCAGTCAAAGCTTTGTTTTCCTACTGCAGACTGCAGAGTGGTGCTTACATAACTTGTGTTTTGTCTATTCATTGTCTAAAACTTATATAACTTTTTTTTTTTAAATGTGTAGGTGGATATGGGTGGGGGAATAGATGAGTGTGTTTGTTTTTTGGTGCGCATAATTGAATTTTCCTAGAGATGCACTGTTCTAGCGTTGTCAAGCCCTGTGGCACTTCAGATGATGGGAAATGAGTGAAAGTCTCTGTAAGGAAGTCCCTAATTACTGTTAACATGGGGCCAGGGAATGCTTCCTGCCATCCCTGTTTTGAGGGAAATTGGACCTCATGCATGATGTCCTTCTGGCAGAACAAGACAACCTCTTTTAGCCTTACCCTTGGTCTTCATTGTCCTTAAGCAGTAGGTTAATGTATGCCCCAGACAGTATTTCCCCAGCATTATAAACAGCATGGACATCCTCTCTATCAAATGTACACTTCCTGTTAGTTTTTCTGCTTCTTAGAAGTCAAAAAGTCTCACATGACTTTATCTTGGGCCGGTTTTGTGTAGTAGCAACTAAAAATAACATTATATGTTGCTCCCACAAAAAAAGACACAATTCATATTGTAATTAAATATCACCTTTTCAGATAATTTTTTCATTTTTTTATCCTTTTTTAATTGTACTGTAATGTCTGTCTTATATTCCTATATTCTTTAAATTATACACTTACAATCAAAATGATTCAACCCCCGATATATTGTAGTTTTCAAATGTAAGCTTTTCTGAAGATCCAGAGTTTTTTTTTTATTGCATTTATAACAGTTTAATAGCATATTAAAAGTGATAATGTCAATATATAATGTAATATTTTTGAGGTATATGTGAGGTATATATATATTTTTATATATACAAAAAAGGTTTTATAGCTGTCATAATTATTCAACCCCTAATCGACAATGCTGTTTTTAAGTAACTTATTTGTATGGTATGGTACAAAATGTGTTAAAAAGCACAATTAAGTCTTTGGAAACACTAGAACGAAACTGAATTAGCTTAAGCTTTTACATGTAAATAAATTTAGCCCAAAGTTAAGAAGCAAATATGGCCAAGTCAAAAATGTTTTCACAAAAGCTATAGAGAAAGCTGTCTTATTGCATACGAAAGTTTACAAGAAAGCTGTCTCCTAAAAAGTTCCTAGAGACACAGCTGGTTACCTTACTCAGAAATGTATTTTACCAGAAAACCTATGAGAGCGTTGAAGAAACACACACTCACACACACACACACACACACACACACACACACACACACATATATATATATATATATATTCTTGAAATGTATATTACACAAAAAGACATTGCACATATCGGGTAAAATCGCTTTATATATCTATCTGTATATCTTTTTAAAATGGTATAATTTTTGAATTTTGAATAAAAATATATGTTTTATATAATAATAATACATTTAATAACATTGCATTCACAATATCACATATATATATTTCATTACATACACAATAGCGCACCTAGTGGCATCTCTAAACAAGCAAAAAGTAGCAAAAAAACAAAAACTTTGAGGCATTTTTGTCATTACTTTTCACCAGCTCCCAGAGTCATTTTAAGTGGCTGAAAGCTGTCTTTCTTTCAAATAAGTGCCACTTGGGTTGATATTTTGTCAACTAATGCATTGACATTCATACATTTTTAAGTATGGCTTAAGTGTCCAAATAGTTTTTGATGCCACTATCTGGCCTTTGGTTTGACCTTGTGAAACCAGAGCAGATCAGATGTTCTCGGCTGCCCTGATTTTGGCTCAACTGGAGCTGGAACATGTCTGGCAGCATGAGTTTTAATCCCAGAGTTCCAATCTGCCAGAGAATGCCTCATCCAATCACTGCTCTGACCTCCCTGGTGGTCTTGGAATGGAAATGAGTGACAGCATGCCTAGAGCATGTGACACTCACATCAGGGCAGAGGAATATTTATCACCCCAATGGCCATCTTGTTTTTTTTTTCTTGTTTTTTTTCATACATTCCTCATTATAGTTTTGGGTTTTACCTTATCAGGCAGATATCAAGTTATAAAAGCATGTGACACTCACATCAGGGCAGAGGAATATTTATCACCCCAATGGCCATCTTGTTTTTTTTTTTTCTTGTTTTTTTTCATACATTCCTCATTATAGTTTTGGGTTTTACCTTATCAGGCAGATATCAAGTTATAAGTTGACCCGTTTGACAGGTATTAACAAGGAGGGCACCCTGAATAGATATAAAAAATAAAAAAAACTGTGTGTACTTTTGACTGCTTATGTGCCTCATTACTGTAGTTTTATTTGTAATGACACAGAAATTGCACAGAGCCTGTCAGAAACATTCTTATGCAAGACATGCACATGACAGCGCTTTGCACCTTGAAGACACGATTTATATAATGACATCGATCAGCCGCATGAGGTGGGATGGTTGTGTGTCTGTGTTTAACTGGGTAACCCGTCCCATGGCATTTGCGAAAGCCCTGCAGAGAGGCAGATCCCTTTCAGTGTCATAGCCTTGAGGGAGGAGACATCTGACATGTGCAGTGTGAAATTCATTCAGCACACCTCTCACTGTACTCAGCACAGCGGGGACCTTGGCTCACCACGGGTTCCCAGGTGAGCAGGTAGAGCAGTTTAAGCTCACATCTGCGTCCTGTGGAGACATAGTGGAAATATCATAGGGACCTACTGGAGAAACACCGGAGGCTGTGATTTAGTTACAGTTATTACGGCGCAGCGTTGAATTAGATTTTTTGTGTTGTTTAGAATGAAGATCCCCTGGTGTTGAGGAAACGGCCACACTTCCAACGGTCCCGTTTCGTGTTCCTTTCAGAGCGGCCATTGTTCCCATTGTGGGAGCACAATATTAAACCAATTGTCATGCAGATGAGCTGTTCTATAACACTATGCGCAGATCATGTCTTTTTTGTTAGCATTTCAACAATGCATCAGCTCATACTAAGAACTGCAATAAATCATATTAAAACCGAGTTCCACAGGTATCCAGTCTGAAAAGTATAAAAGGAGCCTACAAAGATCCTCTAGTTAAACATCACGCTTTAATGAGTCAGCCTCTGTAGATTTACATTTACATGAGACTTAATTTAACATGTTAATTTACTGCAATTAATAATAAATTACCTCCTTGCTCACTGTTTTTCAGCTATACATGTTGCAGTATACCAATAACTAAAAAGAACACAGAATATTTTAAATTGTAACAATTTTTTTTTTTATCTAAATTTTTTTTGAGTTGCTTGTTTACAACCCTTTGTCTTTGAACATGGTATTTTGCATATGTATCTGGATTGGGTGTTGATGCAAAAACTATTAATAGTAGTATATAAATATAAATAGTCTTATAATCAATGTTACATTTTTTCCTGCTGAGCAAAACTTTTCTCTATTGGGCGCACATTTCGGCCACCTGAGCAAAAACATTCTTTATACCAGACCTGAACAGCGCACACACACACAAAAAAGGGTGTAACTTTCAACTTTAATGTGCTATTTATATTTGGTTTGAACCCTTGATGTAACTAAATAATCCACATTTTAGATTACCTGATTACCTGATGTAGAAGAAATTCTATTAAAAACCCGTTTTAAAAGAATCTCACAGAACAGTTAAATTCTTTATAATAATATAATATAGTATTATATTATATAATATATTATTATATAATATGAAAAAATGAAGCAGATTTTTTAGGTCAATTATTTATTAGGTTTATAATGTAATATAAAAACAAACTGAAGCATTTAAACTGAGATGTGTAAGCTAAAGATTAAAAAGAACATGAACATGTAAATTCTTATGTAGTTATCTAAACATCCCAATGTACTCGAGTTTGCTCACAGCTACACAGACACTGTAAATGTCTCTGAGTTTTATTACTGTTCTGTGCCCATCATCTGCTATTTCCACCACATTCCGCATGATGACGTTTTATTTCACATCGTGTTGAGCTATTTCGCCTGTCAATTAAAATTGTATTAAATCAATTAAAGTATTCGATTTCTGCAGCGACTCATTTGGCACACATCATTCTCTTTCTATGAAACTTGTAAACCACATTCACAGGTTCAAACTCTATAGCGACAACAACTCTATAGTAGTTTGCCCGAGCATTGCAATTATTTCGCATTTACTAGAATTCAATCAAATGGCTTTGCCAACTAATTTTTGCGTGTCGTGTGGGCGGCATATTATTTCTTCTGCGTGGTCGTGACGTAATAAGTGCGTGGCCGCACATGCGCGCAGCTTAGAAGGAACATTGTTTATAATACTAATATGATGCATGGGTATCCACATAATATACACTATCATTTAGATCATCAAAATACGAATTCGTAGATACCAAAAATGGTATAGGTGAGGTTACATTAACTAGTGGTTCTGTCATAAAGCACGCATAAAACAGAATACAAAAACAGTAATAATACGCACAATGTTCTGGGGATATGCATGTTCATTCATAGAAAGGTTCGTCTATGAATTAATGAAAGAGATAATATTCTACGGTTGTATGTGTCTATTTCAAAGTGAATTAAGTGAGGGTAAAACTCTTTCTGAATTCCATTGGGCTATAAAGCCATGTTATCTGGCTAAGGTGTCCTGGCTGCCATGGTAACCAGTGGCCTGGGTGTTGTTCACAAACATCCCGGCACCCGGTCCAGTTGTTGGGTGAGAGCTCTGTTGGGTTATTTGTTAAATATAACAAATAATAATATGTCTGATTTGTCCAGCCGTTACAGTATATTTACAGTACAGTATATTTTTATCAGTTTTATCAGTGTATGTGTTCCCTGGGAACCACATCCATGACATTTGGCTTTTTAGCACCATGTTCCACCAGTTGGGCTGTAAAGCTCCTTCAGTTTACACAACTCTTGCTAGCGGTAGCACTGCATAGTCTGGTCACCATTCACTAGATGAAAGCAGGTTGATGGCAAATAAAAGTTGTTTACAAAAGCTTTATTACCCAGGCTGAGAGAGCATGTTTTGCTGGGGTTTGTATGCTTTGCACACAAGGCTAGATTGACTGCTGGATGCACGATATTTGAAGAACATACAAGGGAAGACACAGGAGTGTGGCTGCAAATATTGTATAGGGACTGTGCACCCCATGTGGCTGTTTGTTTAGAGTGCTAAACCGCATTCTATATCCGTAGTGACTGCCTTAAATCTTTAGAAGACACAAGTTGAGCACAAGATTATTGATATGTACTTTGAGTCGACAAATAGTTGTCTGTCATGTCATCAACATACGTATGCCGTGTGTGCTATGTGGGTTATTATTTTGCTGTTAAATCACTAATATTAGGCCTGTCAACCTTTCTCAGGTTATGAAATAATGGCTTAGAATAGTAGTGGTCGTAGAGCGAGACAAAACTCCTGTTAAGTGATGGGCGGAGGAGGAGGGAACCGAAGAAAAATAACGAAGCCGAAGAGTTTTTGACCGCATATCTGAAAGTATGACAGCAGTGAGTGTATCTTAAAATACCAAATAGTTTAGAAAAAAAAAAAAATCTATACATCTGCACTATTGTTTTAAAGTTTGAGGTCAGTAAGATTTTTTTATTCTTTTTTTTTTTTTTTATGAAATCTCTTATGCACACTAAGGCTGCATTTATTGAATAAAAAAACAGCATAATATGTTTTTATATATATACATAATTATTGTTATATTTATTTTTTAATTATTTATTCCAATGATGGGAAAAACTGAATTTTCAGCAGTCATTACTCCAGTCTTCGGTGACACATGATCTTTCAGAAATCATTCTAATATGCTGATTTTGGTGCTCAAGAAACATTATTATTATCAATATAAACATCTTTCAGGATTTGATAAATAAAACATTCAAAAGCTCACGAATTGAAATATTTTGTAACATTATAATGGTTTTACTGGCACTTTTGATCAATTTAATATATCCTTGCTGCATATAAATATAAATTAAAACTGTATTTATTTGTTTGTTTCATTGTATCTTTGAGTTTGTCTCCTTTCAGCTGAACATATTGGATAAGCCAAAGTAAATCGGTGTTCAAACTGTATGTTGAAATGTATGTGAGGTCTGCTACAACCGGAAACCTAATTTTCAGTGAAACTGTGGTAGTGATCTAAGGTCACGATCGGATTAAACCATTGAGTGTCTAAGTCAGTGTGTATGTGTATGTGTGTCCTCGGGCTACAGAAGGGGATTCAGGAGTGCTCTATAAATAACCACAGCTCAGTTAGGCCCGAGGGATGGGGTGCCACTCTGTTGAAGTGAGCTGAGTGAAGGTAGTGAGAAGGCCAGGGCCTCCATGTGGAACCGCAGCAGACGGTGTGCATTGTTTACACTCTGTAGGGATCCTCAGCCTTACCCGCTTGTACCCTTGTAGCTTGCACCCTTCTCCAACCTCTCTTGATCCTGTTTGCCTGCTTGGGTGCACCCCTCTGTAAGGTGGCACTGATCAAAGTTGACTGATTAAGGCTCAGACATGTTTGTCAAAGAATTAATCTGAATAGATTTCTGCTGTCTGAGGCTGGTTAGAGTGTAAAAGTTAGTTTAGGGCCCTATGATTTCCGGGATGCATAATAGCACAATTTAATTTGATAAAACTTCTATTGTCATAGCATACTCACATATGCTTAAAGGTCTTCACGACAACCTGTCAATATAAAAGTTTGGTTTAGCTTGAAGAAACTGTGACAGAAATATACTATTGTACAGTAGAATGAAAATAATGATAACAATAATACATTATTTAAAAAAATTAAACAGTAAACCTGCAGCACTTGTTTGATAAAAATAAAATTGTTAAATGTTCATTTGATTACATTTGAAAAGATGAATTACATTGTTAATGTGTTATGCCTTTATTTGATTGCCACCATTTTTGATAATAAATCTTGATTAAATTATAAAAGCAGACAATTTCTGAAAACATTTTATTGGGCCCTATTATTGTAAAAAATATAAAACCATTAAAATGGAATATATATATATATATATATATATATATGTGTGTGTGTATATATATATATATATATATATATATATATATATATATATATACAGAATTTGTGAAAATAAAATGGATTTCATAGGGCCCTAATAATAATTAAAAAAAATAGCAAATTGTTGTTAAATTGTGTAACTTTTTTTTTTTCAATTAATTAGACATGCATTTTTGTTTACTAAAATGTAATTTAACCATTAAAATTGAATCAAGAAAAATTTAAATGGAAGAAAAGGAATCCAGGAAAATTTAATTGGAAAAAAACTGAATTCAAATGAATAAATAAATAAATAATGTAAAGAAAGAAAGAAAGAAAGAAAAAATTTATGAAAAAATAAAATAAATATCATAGGGCCCTATGAGCGTATATGCAGACCTGGGTAGATTACTTACAAATTGTTGTCCATTACTGATTTCAAATTACATGACAAAAATTGTAGTTAGTAATGTAATCCATTGCATTACACATTTTTGGTAATATTATATAACTACTTTTAGATTACTTTTGTCCTAACGCATGTATTACATTGATTTAAATAGGATAGTCTTGTACCATATTGATATAAAAATACAAAGAATAAGAAAATATCTTCCATTCGTTGTTATTAACACACATGAAGTGCATTAAACCAAACATTATGTCAATGTTTCCCAAACTGGGGTTTGTGAAGGAACTGCAGGGTTTGTGAGTTTAATAAAAAGCTAATAATTAGTTAAGTCATAAAAATGTAATGAATTTTACATTACAATTCTATTACAATAAATCATTTTAAAATAACAACAATCAAAATAAAACACTTACTAAAAAATGAAATATTTTATTTGTTTACCTGCATGCCATGTGACCATCAGTCACAAAACCATGCAAATGTGATACTTAATTATTAAAATATTTATTTTAAAATCTCAGGGGGTACATTAAGTAAATATATTAGGTGAAAGAGGTTCCAGGTACCCTACTGTTAGAGTTTGTTGTGGGTACATAGACAGACTTAGAAGGCGGAGATTGTTTTCGCCCACCCAGATTCTCTTTCTCCTCTCCAGATGGTATACTGCCACTGTTGTACTTCCATGTCTTGGCGGTAATGTGTGGAACAGATTCAATAAACTACCCCGAGCTGGATGTATGTTTCCACCATGTGGCCTTTTTCCTCAATAAAAGCACATTTATATGGTTTCCTGTTATCTGCCTGTTTCGTCCCAAATTCTCATAGCAGAGGTAGTTGTCAAGACAACAGGGCGGACAGTCATCCATGATGGATGTCCTTTCGCATGGGCGTCCAGGTCCATTTTGATTAAGAATTGAATTTATTAGGCCCACATATATGAGCATGCCATGGAGACAAGCCAGCGAAATGTCTCTCGTTAACTTCATCACCACAGCCATATGCATGGTTGTCTTCAACACTGATTTTTAGATTCTCTGAGATAGCTGTATTAGGAAAATGCATTTTTAATATTTTGAAAAATCCTGATTTTCTTTTTGATTTTATTTCATATAAGGTTCTGAAATAAAGAACTTTATTTTATAGCTTTTTTGATATTATAGTGTGGATACACCTGCATCAAACATTTGGAAAACTTTTGGAAAAAATGTGAAGTAATTAAAAATATATATTTCTTATAAAATATCAAATTATTTCTAATTATTAATTGCTATGCATAATTTATAGGGTTAACTTAAAATAAACTTCCTTAGTTAACCTTAGTTAACATGAACTAACAATAAAAAATTATTCTAAAGCATTAATTCATCATAGTTAATGTTAATTTCAACGTGTACTAATTCCTTTAATCCAAAGTTGTATCGGTTCATATTATTTAATGAACCTGAGCTAACATGAACTAATAATGAGCATGTGTATTTTTATTAGCTAACATGAGCAAAGATTCATAAATACTGTAACAAATGCATTGCTCATTAGTTAATGCATTAACTAAGGTTAACTAAGGAAGGTTATTGTAAAGTGTTACCATATATTGCATAGAATTTATTTCAAAAATATTTTGAAGTTATGACTGAACAGAGAAAGACCACAGGAAACTTTGATCCGAAAGGGTCTTGAGATGTTCTATCAAATATCATGATTATAACATTGTTTATTTCATTTTTCCATTTATTTGATTCTGTTGAACAGTGGCACCTTTTGTTTCTCATTACTGTCCTCTTCTCTTGTCATGATGACAAAGTGGGTGGCAGTGTCTATTTTTTTGAAAGGCACATTTCACGTTTCTATTTATCAGAGAGAATGTCAAAACCTTTACTCTGCCTCTCCTGCTCATCATGTGTTCGCTGTTTTTAGCATATGCTTGCTGCTTATCAAATATGTTCATACGTGCTTGAATAAACACAAGCACCCTCTCATTTCATAATGCATGTAAACAGAGCAAACCCTTCAGCTTGTGTCTCTCCACATTTACAGACATTTATTTTTCTTCAGAGTCTCCATTAAGGGTAAAAAAAAATTTCAGGTATAAAAAAATGCTCATATATAATATGTTCAATTTTCTCATTTTCTTTTTTCTTCTGTGCTTCTCTAATGCAGTTCAATGATTTATGAAACAAAATACAAGTGATTTCACATTATGGTTGTACATTAAAGGGCAGAATGCAGTTTTTCATAAATCTTTTAAACGGTTGCTGGATTACATTCAGAGAAATACAGGTAGACCCATCTCAGGCTGTCCATAGCAATGCTTGACTCAAGAGCTTCAGTTACTGAGAGCACTTTATGTTTTGTAAGACATGTCAGACAGAAACGATGTTGCGTTTTACCTTTTAAAACATTTTTAAAGCATTATTGGAGTCAACTTCAAAAGCAACTAGGATCAACCTACCGGGGGAAAATGCAACTATCAAACACAGGTTTGCTTTTAGTGACCAACCTTTCAATGTCACCACTTCTCTGTAAACCTGTAGCAGAATGTAGTGCGACCCGCAGCAGCCGCATCCTTGCATGCTTACAAGACAGCCAGATGGTCAGAGTGATTGTTGTGCTCAAAGTACAATGCTGGAGCATTCCATGGATGGTTTTTAAGTGGTGTCACTTAAAAATGCCTTGGGTTGTCAAAATCAGCATTTTGCATTTTTCTCAGACACACTTGTTTGCTGAGACAAAAATCATAGTCATCACATTTCTGACTATGGTGGATACATTTTTGGAAGGTTATATATATAGTTATATAAATGTATGTGTGTGTATTGTAACGAATCAGCTCATGGGAAATATGAATAATTAATCATAACTAGTTATAATTAATTATGAATATTTTAGATCTGCTGTAGATATTTAGCTGACCTCTCAGGGTCAACTGTCTTGTCAATTCTAAGAACGTTAATTTCCTGGTTAAGGGAAATAACTTCCTTACTGTACAATGAACCACGTCAAGTGTGATACAAGTAAGGTTTTATTAACCACATAAACACTTAAACTAGTCTAACATACTACATAAACACATACACTGTTCTAACATCCTACATAAACACATAAACTGTCTAACATACACATACACACACACACACACGCATACAGTTGGTATAGGAAAGGGTTGAAGCTTAACTCAGTACAGAGAAGAGAAATAAGGAATGAAATTATAGAACCATTTGCATATTCAGCAGATCTGCCCGAGGGAAACATCAAATTCTTAGTTCAAACACACCTTTGTAAAAAGGTGTAAGTGATACCGCATGTATCAATTAATAAGGCTAAGTTTGATACTTGCATGTCTCATCTGTCTGAAAGAGAGGTTTGATGTAATCTTTAGTTTCCAGTTGATCTTTGCTGAATTTGGGTCAATGAAAATAACCAGTTTTGAGTCAGAGAATCTTGATTAATGGAAAGGTCAAGGCCGAAGCCTGGCACGTAACTTAGGATGTTCTGGAGCATTGGAGCGTCTTATCGAAACCTAACAGAACCACCGACTGGGTGGGTCCCTGGAGCGGGGCCTTTAAGGTCGGAGAAGATCCCCGCCTCTCAAG
Source organism: Sinocyclocheilus grahami (assembly GCF_001515645.1). Classification (NCBI taxonomy): domain Eukaryota; kingdom Metazoa; phylum Chordata; class Actinopteri; order Cypriniformes; family Cyprinidae; genus Sinocyclocheilus; species Sinocyclocheilus grahami. The sequence continues at coordinate 819,713 of NW_015505199.1, read as the reverse complement.
ATGGGCTTGTCCAATGAGAAAGATGGAATCTCAAAAACAAAATACACGATGACAATAATATACACAATGACCTGAAGGATACACTGTTCATTCAAAGAAAGGTTTTCCTATGAATTAATTAGTAGAAAACTCCATTTCTACTGTGCATTTTGCCTCCTGCTCTGGAAAATGCAGTGAGGGTCTCTCTGCGATAACTAAATAAATAAAACTAATGTCATAATATTTTAAGAATAAAGTTAAAATTAAGATAATAAAATCATGTTATATAATGTGAAAATTCCACCCATAGGCCTACTCCTCCAAAAAAAAAAGTAATTCTGTTGACTTTTTTTAAAACTCTGATTGATCGATTCATGAGACATTCGTTTGTATTAAATTGTTCTGATTTATTTCAACATGCATTCACATATTCATGTTTATTTCGTGCTACAAATATTAAAGAAGAAAATATAATTGATTCATATGCAGCTTGAACTGAGGCGAACACATGCTACACATTTTTTGCATGTGGGCCCGGGGCTGACTTGCTACGCCACTGAATATTTGGATTTTCCCCTTACTTTAAATGCATGCTTATGGCTCATTATTATTAATCGAAAGAAAACAACAACAAAAAAAACATTAAACTTTGAACTTTTATTAACAAAATTAGTAAGGATTTGTTTTACTCACGTTTAACAGAAATAAATAGCCTATGGATTTCCCCTCAGGCTACCTTAAAACGTTCGTAGTTTGTGGTTTATTGTCTTATTAATCACATCAGCCATAAAATAGTACAATGGCAAATTTGCATATATTAAACATCTACCTTGCATTGACAAAATTATTAAGATGCATATAGCCTTTGTAACCCAAATATTTTCCCTTATTTAAAACGAATGCTTAGTTTGTGGTTCATTGTTATTTTTTTAATGAAAACCCAGCAACAAAGACCATTCACTTATAGGTTATTAAACGAATAAATGAAAGTTTTATTAACAAAAGTAGCGCTTTGGATCCGCCATCATATAGTGTCAGTCTTCTCACATCACTCTTGTCACGTGACCCCCCC
>NW_015505199.1:814641-815386 GCF_001515645.1 Sinocyclocheilus grahami | reverse complement strand
AAATAAATAGCCTATGGATTTCCCCTCAGGCTACCTTAAAACGTTCGTAGTTTGTGGTTTATTGTCTTATTAATCACATCAGCCATAAAATAGTACAATGGCAAATTTGCATATATTAAACATCTACCTTGCATTGACAAAATTATTAAGATGCATATAGCCTTTGTAACCCAAATATTTTCCCTTATTTAAAACGAATGCTTAGTTTGTGGTTCATTGTTATTTTTTTAATGAAAACCCAGCAACAAAGACCATTCACTTATAGGTTATTAAACGAATAAATGAAAGTTTTATTAACAAAAGTAGCGCTTTGGATCCGCCATCATATAGTGTCAGTCTTCTCACATCACTCTTTTGTCCCGGGCCCCCCCCCCCCCCCGTTTTATTTCTCAGCCCCCCAGCTCAAAATACGTTGCCGCGGCTATGGCTGTAGCCTGTATCCTTTCATATCAAATCGCGAAATAAACTACGTGCATGCAATGTCGTGGTCAGTTAAGTCGAGAAGTCACATTTAAGAACATGTCTCTGAAATGGTTTTTAAAACTGTCCTGGAGCAGCCCAGCACTCTCTCACTCATCTAACACACCCGACTCAACTCGTTAACTTTAATGTTAGGTGGGATTAATCGCGATTAATTTCAGAAAAATATGCGATTAATTATTATTATTTTTTTTATCAATTGACAGCACTAATATATATATATATATATATATATATATATATACGCACACACATATATATTTAT
>NW_015505199.1:795745-814492 GCF_001515645.1 Sinocyclocheilus grahami | reverse complement strand
GATGCACCGATGCACCTGTATATATATATATATATATACATATATATATATATACATATATATATATATACATATATATATATATATATATATATATATATATACATATACAAGTATCTTGTATAATTTCATGATTCATGACTTCATGACAAAAAAATACTGATAATATATTTTAAATACATTTAATTAAACGTATTTTAAAATGTATATTAGCAAATCAAAACAAAGCCAAAAAATTTACATTTACATTTATTTTTTGAATATATTGTCATACACATACATAGAGAGAGAGAGAATTGAATAAAATATTTCCGTATATAGTTTGGCCCTTTTAATACCAATATTACTTGTAAATATTTTGAAATATGTTTCTATAGTTTGAATATATTGTCTTCATTTCATTTTGTTCCTCTTGCTTGCTTTCATAAATCAAAATAAATTTCAGCAAGAAATATACAATTTTTACACATTTTCTTTTACATCAACTTGTATAAACATGTACCCTGTATTTGCTTCATGAAAAATTAAGTTTCAACTCTGAGGTAAAGAAGCGGAAACAGACTTCCAAATGTAACCACAAAGAGATGGTAGAGCTAGAATATATTCTTAACCCACACAGTTTCATATATAAAAGGACTCTTGCTCCAGGTGTATTAAAATATATCAAATCATGTTGGAATTGCTCTGGAATAGCTCGCTGTTATTGTGAGTTTTCAGATATGCATTATGTAAACATTATCCTATACGCTTGTTTATCCACTATATTCATTTTGCCCATAATTCGTTTCTAAAGAGAATTTGAGCAATTATGAATCATTGTGTGTTGTAGTGGCTGCAGGCATTTAGAGTGATTTTCAAGAGGAATAGAGGTTATTGTGGCCATCCTACACTCATTTGTGAGGGCAGCGTGAATTGTTTGTTCAAATCAAACCAATTTAACATTGTCCTCGTGGCACTGTTGTTCCCCACACAGAGGAAAACCAATCCCAAATCCACCTAAGACTGATTTACAGCGCCAGGGGACCAGATTAAGAGGCCGTAGATAGCATCTGAAGTGTTCGCCTAAAGAAAGACACCTGTCCCGCCAACAATTCCAATGCTTCAAAAGCAGGCATTAACACGTCTATTAAAATCTGTCAGCCCTCTTTCTCCTTCTTCTTTCTGTGCACTGAAGAGAAATCGCAGTCATTCAAATGCTAAGCGACTTTCTCTCCCCTGTGGATATTAGCGCAAAAAGAGCTGCGCTCCATCATTTGCCAGGAACGTCAGGGAGGGGAAAAAGACGCAAAATGATCCAATGCTGCTGCGAATATCCCTCACCTCTGCAATATCTCTTCACATTCCATTACCTTTCCTGTGCCGCAGACCAACAAAATGCAGCAAAAACGTCAGTCATCATTAGATCGCTGCCTTATAGTGCACTAAATTCCTAATGCCACACCTGTAAGTGTCTTGCTGATTTCATCATGCTCAGCAGGTTTCCGAGAGCTCATTTAAATTAATCTCTTCACGAGCTCTTAAATAATATACCAATAATAACTCTAAACGGATCAATGGGACCATTTTAAAGTGTGAGCGCTAACTTTGCCTGTGGGCATCGATCTCTTGTACTGTCTCATCTCATTATTTATGTATAGGGGTCTATGGAGTATCCACTTCATTATAAGACACATCTTTTTATTAATGTTTTATTCTTATTTCTCAACAGGTTACTGACGGAGGCACTATTAAGCAGAAGATTTTTACGTACGATGCTATGTTCAATACCAATTACTCCCATATGGAGGATTACCGGAGACGGGAAGACCTGGTGTATCAATCAACAGTCCGGTAAGAGCCGTTAGCTGTTATTTGATTTGGCACAAATTAGAATATTTATGTGACCTGATCACTGGAAGTGCTAACTTTTATTCATATGACATTGGACTCTGATGATTATATGGACAGTATGACTTTTAGGCTGACATGCAACATTTGTGTTCATTTCCTGTTGGTTTTCTACATTACTATAAAGAGAAATGCCTTGGGTTCGTTCTGCATGAACTCTCTTATGGGTGCATCAGAAGGGCATTTTTGCTGATGTGTTTCACAGTTTTTTCAGAGTCTTGCGTCATGAGCGCTGCATTTTTAAAACACTTTGTCATGTTAAAATTAAATCAATGTTCAGTTCTGCACATTAATGTAATTTTTTTAACAATTGACCAATCAGACCGGGATTAGAATCTCAAGTGTATTCTGTTTAATTATGTTGTGCTTCATCTAGTGGTTCCTGCGTATACTGGCCCCTCGAAGGCCTAAAAAAAGTTAGACTCTTTAAGTAAAATATGACCTGATTAAGAAACTTTGCCTCGCTCTCCAATACTTCCTGGTATTTTTACCCACTGAGCCCCAAGCCAAGCTTTTCTTTTGGGCCCTCGGTTGCAATGTCCCTGCTCCCCATTCAGGAAGCATCATCTTTAGCCTTCCCTTTCCGAACATCTGCTTTAGTGTTTCGCCGCTGAGGAACAGACGTGTTTCCCAAGCCATCCCTAATACCTGAGGCTCAGCTTCAGGCAGAAAAGCAAAAGCAAGCCCCAGAAATACTTTCTCATATCTGTTCTGCTCCTCACCAAAACATACAAGTTTTTTGTCAAACCAAAAGCTGGTACAAACTATTAGATGAAGAGCAGAGAAAGGAAGGTTTTGATTACTGGTTCAACCTGCTGCAAGACTAGCTGCACTCCCTACATCGAAGATATGTGCACATGTGCATCAAGTCAAGCAGAGTTTTTCAGGTAACAGGCTACAATACCTCCTTGCTTTGCCTGGAAAGTGGTACAGTGTATGCTGTGTACACAGAAACAGACACTCCTACCCAGCAGGAAGTAAATTGATTGTCACACTATAAGCAGCAGTAGGGATCACCTGTATTGACCTCGCAGTCTCACATAGTGCTCGGGAAGGAAGATGGCAACTGCAGAGACCATCAAACTCCATGTGCAGTCGCGTAAGTATAAACGCATAGTTTCACACTGGAAAAAAAATCTTAAACTGTGATTTGTTTTCAAGTAAAATATCTGGTAAAATATATATAGTCCAGATGCACTTACTGCATGCAACTACATAGGCAAAGTTTTCACAGTGTAATGTGAAAATCCAGGTCAACTCAATGGCCCAGCTAGGCAGACAGTAAGATAGGCTAACGGATGATAGATGGATGGATGTAGATAGATAGATAGATAGATAGATAGATAGATAGATAGATGGATAGATAGATGATATAATAGTCATTTAAAAAACACATTTTTGCAGCACAGACACTTCCATGACACACAAACATACACACTTCTCAAATCCTTTCCCCAGTAGTCTCTGACACAGCATTCTGTGGGAGATCCAGAGCGCCCAGACAGGATATTTCACAGGTATTATCTCTCATTTTCATTCCAGAGTGGCAAGAAGCTACATAAGTAGGCCTTGCCACTCTAATTCAGTTCTCAGCTTTTCGCCTCTAAATTAATGCACAAGAAAGGATCTTCCTAGAATCGAAAACGGAGAGATAGACATGTCTGCCTCTAGCTGGGCCATAAAAGTTGACTTGTTTTCACAGCACTACTTCATCTGTCTGCATGCTGCTTTAAAGTATGCATCTCATCTCTTGGAGTATTGGAGGATAATAAAAAAGCTTTTGTTTTTCCATTTTGAACAGCTATTTTCTGGTGATATTTCCAGTCCCATCGCAGTCTTACATGATAGTTTGAATTCCCTGAAAACTCAACACCACACAAGGTGTCAAATGAGACATTATTAAAGCGTAAATTGAAATTCAGTGTCTCTTCTAAACTTTCCCCTCAGAACCCTCCCTTAAGGAGACTACGTTGTTGATGGTGTTAAAAATTAATTCTGTTCCATTTTAATATTTAATATGTCATAATGTTAGTTTTTTTTCTTATTCTTCACTAACTTCTCCTTGTCACAAAGCTGCCAGTGTATTAAGAGGGACATTTTGAGCTTTTGAGGAAATTTTTGTCCACAGGACCCTCCCCTTCCTCTCCGACCTAGCCCTCTTCTCTCATTACCATGGACACCTCAATTCTCTACTTGTTCCTATGAGACCCAACTGCTCTTAGCAGAACATTCGGCTTTATACTCCAAAACAAAAGCACTTACGCCCACCAGGCCCTCCAGGGCCCTTCAGGAGAAGCCTGTTCTTCAATAAAAGCCCCTGATTATCACGCACATCTATCAGATTTATTTTATGACTCTTCACCGAAACGCGACAACAGTGTTAAAAGAGAGAGATGAAATATGCTGTGTGTCATTGAGGCATGTGATGTCTCTTTTAAGTCTGGAAGTGAGGACACTTGTGTAGTGGAGCAGCACTGACTGTTGTGTTCATGCCAATTGCACTGACTTATGACTGTTTCGTTTTCAAATGTGGGATTTGGGTGTGACTATGCAATCTACAAATGTTACATTTTAGCATCTCTAATGCCTTTAAAGTGAGAAATGTGCTTGCACCTTTCATATAAACCAACCGTTTTTTATATTTTCTAAACTTATATTTATATATTTTTAAATCATATTTATAATCAAAAGCCAGGTCATTTTATTATAGTCAGCCTTTCCAATGAGTATTTTTACAACCATGACCTCACAATGCTGTTTTTGTACATCTTAATTTTTGTTCTTGATTTTTTTTTAATGTATTTTTTTTATTTTATTTTATTCATGTTGTAAGCCCTTTGAAAGATTGCAGAAGCACCCTAACGGCATTTCAATTGTTAAAGATTGGAAATGCCCCCTAGTGTCATTATAATTCAGTTAAAATTTGTATTATTTCATTTTTTAAAAATATTTAATTTGATTCATCTTGCAGCCCCCTTGTTTGCCACCAGTGGCATTTTTTTATTATTATTTATTTATTCCTTTGAATGTCTGCAGAGCCCCCAGTGGCATTTTCATTGAAATAAATGTTGTTTTGTTTTGTTTTGCAGCCCATTCAATTCCTTTAAATTTTATTTTATATTTTTTTAGCTTGAATGAGCTTCACTCATAAAACAAATAATATATATATTTTTGTAAATAGTTTACAAATCTATTCATGCGTAAATTGCCACATTGAATGGAATTGGTTTGTGAACCATTTTTAACTGATGTTCAAGGCCCAATGACTGAATGTACGAGTGAAAGATCACCTCAGTTGACCTATGTGTTTGATGACTCATGAAAACATGAGCTATTGCGAATATTCCAACTCCATAAATTCAGCCTCGGATGTATTCTAACATCATACGCCCACAGCCAGTAAGAACAGGCCTTAGCTGAGAAATTCATGGCACATTTCTGTAATTACAAAATGCTATATTCCTGCCAGCGAGTGCTCTGTCCCTCTCAGCACACACACACACACACACTTACACATGCTGTAGAGTGGCAGGACCTGGCTAGGCAAATCCCTTCTTGCCTCAGTGTGATTTAGTGCTAATCGGCTTTTTATTACTCTCTGATTAACAATCCATCTACATTTTTAGAGCACAGTGAAAGAGAGAGAGAGAATATAGAGAAGGTGAGAGTGAGAAAGACTATGAAGAAGCTGGAGTTTCAGTCCCATTGAGGTTATTTTGAAGAACTGAATATCAGAGCGAGCCAGAATATTGTGCAACATTGCCAGCATTTCAGCAATCCAAAGAGGAAGTATGCAACAAAGGGGAGAGAATGAGTGAATAAGAGACAGAGAGTGTCGAAAGGCATAAAGGAGGAGGGGTGGAGAGGTAAGAGGCTGAGAGAGACAGGAACTGAGAAATGTGCTGGCCGGGATTCAGAGACCCGGGCAGTAAAGCTCATCCAGAGAGAGGACACTTGCAGGGTGGAACGTGAGACCAATGCCAATGTGCAAAGCTGGAGCCAAACCTCTCATCCAATTATCATGGTCCGTGCATGTCAAGCAGCCCTGGAAGTAAGAGGTGAAAAAAAAAAAAAAAACTACAAAAACAGCAATAAAAACTGCCAATAGACAAGGTTAAAATGATAGACATCTGTGAAGAGAAATGGCAGAGTGGTTTTATTTACAAACGCTGCTTTGTTGCCATCGCCATGATGGTGAACGCACTGCAATTAACTCTGCCTGTGTTTCTACTCATCAAGTCTAAGTGAGCTATCTGAGGTGCAGGGGGAAAGAAAGCTGCGGCGGGGAGGGGTGGAGGAGTACATGCAAGGAATGCTTATGCGCTTGTGCTTGTGCTTGTGCTGAGAATTCACCCGCTGCCCTCATTCAATATAAATGAGCTTGGTTTCAGTCAATTTTTGCTTGTTTTAAAGGGGCTGAGCAGCAGGACATTGTCGATTGGTCCCGAACACACGAAGATGCTGTTGGGATTGTTAAAGGATCACTTGACTGAAACTTTCATCATCATTATTTTTCATGAGACTTTTAGAAAATCGTGATATCCAGAACTTGGAACGTGGGCTCAAACGATTTGCAAACAAAAAAGGACCATAAGTGTTTTAAAATAAAATACACTATACCATATAAAAGTTTGGGTCAGTTTTTTATTTATTTTTTATTTGGCAAGGATGCATTAAATTGATAAAAAATTTATGATGGTTTCCACAAAAAATAATAGGAAATGTTTCTTAAGAAGAAAATCAGCATATTATTTCTGAAGGATCATGTGACACTGAAGACTATATATTGTAGTAATGGCTGCAGAAAATTCAGCTCTGACATCACAAGAATTACATTTTAAAATATATTAAAGTATGAAAGTTCTTTTAAATTGAAATAATATTGTAATAATACAAGTTCAAGATGTATTTTCTGAAACAAATCATAATATCTTATGCAATTTTGCTTTTCATGTAAGTGCACTCTATTAAAAATATATTTTTTGTAGCATAGAGCTCACAACTAGGCATCATTATATATCATATATACTGTATGTCATCAATAGCCATTTTTAAACAGCCAGTGTAGTTATAAATATTACCTCTTATTTGTTTTATTGGGTGTCCTGAGAGAGAAGATGCAAAGAAAAAAGAACAGAATGAAATAGGGAAAAGCTACAAAAATGGACCACAGGGTCGAGCATCTGAGTATCCCAATCAGCCATCGTCAGCAGTCTACCCCCCTCTGTGGGGCTCCAGGGACAACAGAAATGGACGGATGTAGTAAGGCATTATGGGAATATGTTGAGCCAGCAGACCGACAACTGTTTTCTTAGGCAGTGGTCTCTCTTTTCCTTGGCCTGGCACATTGCTATGACTGCACACCCAGATGCTTCAGCTTCACTGCAGTCTCTTGTCTTCTACAAAAGGCCAGGAAGGACAATTGTCTTCGATTTTGATCTGCTGCCTGCAGCTGAAAATCTCACTTTGATTTGAATTGTAGTCCATGTTCAGAATACAGAATGAAGCCTTTGACTCTTTGGTCTGTGTTTCAATAAAACACTTATTTTGTGTACTTTATCATTTCCTTTGGAGTTGTGTAGAGATGTGCTATTACTTTTCTAAGTAACTGGTTTTTCAAAAAAAGATTTTCACCTCGCAGATGATAAAAAAGACCAAAAAAATAGGCCTTAGTTTACACTGATGGAGGAATTTGAACCATATTTAGAGTTCAGATTGTCACTGAAGGTCATTGAGAATGTCACTAAATAACTGTTTAGAAAGCACCCAGAACCTCCTAGCATCATGACAATGTGTTTTACATGGGTAAACCCTGCGTGGATTTGCTTTAAAAAAGTTAGAATCTAGTTTCAGGATCCATTTTTCTTTGACGCAAGCTCCCATAATCATATTCAGTCTTAAAGGAACACGCCACTACTTTTGAAAAAAGGCTCATTTTCCAACTCCCCTAGAATTAAACAGTTGAGTTTTACCGTTTTTGAATCCATTCAGCCGGGTCTGGCGGTAGCACTTTTAGCTGCAGCTTAGCATAGATCATTGAATCTGATTAGACCCTTAGCATCTCGCTCAAAAATGACCAAAGAGTTTCAATATTTTTCCTTTTTAAAACTTAACTCTTCTCAAGGAGAATCAAGGAACTTTGCTGCCGTACCATGGGTGCAGCAGGCGCAATGATATTACGCAGCGCCTGAAAATAGGCTAACTTCCGTCAACATAACCAGTGTGACCACCTGCTTTCACAGGGAGAGTGCTGGGGACTATTTTCAGACTTTATTATATTTATTTATTTATTTAAGTATTTTCAGTACACAATGTAACTACAGAAGAGTCAAGTTTTAAATAGGAAAAATATCGAAACTCTTTGGTCATTTTTGAACGAGATGCTAACGGTCTAATTGGCTGAATGGATTCGAAAACGGTAAAACTCAACTGTTAAACTCTAGGGGAGTTGGAAAATGAACCCATTTAAAAAAATCGTGGAGTGTTCCTTTAAGCCTTATTTGGACGGTAATTGTTTGTCATGGGGACCTAAAAGATTTTCAAAATGTATAGGGGTTAGTCAGTAATTTTATTGCCGTCCGAATCCAGAATGCCAGTGTTTTTCGCCCACCACCCGGGTAAAAATCCTTGGTCTAATTACCTACTGTTTTTGACAAACACCAAGGTCGTGTGGTAATTTAATTGCGTCCAAATCCACATCTTTACAAGAAGAAATCTATTCGAAATTCAGTGTTTAAATCCTTTTTGACCACTGCCGAACACCGTACGGTAACTGTTGCACTTCATGAGTTTTATCACTGAGGTGCCATGTACATTTATTTTTACAGACGTCCACATGAGAAACAATTACCGTCCGAATAGGGCTTCAGAATCACTGAAAATATCTTGCAATTAATAAACTTTTGATCTTTTTCACAGGCTTCCAGAGGTCCGGATCTCAGACAACGGACCTTATGAATGCCATGTAGGAATTTATGACCGAGCGACACGGGAGAAGGTCGTCCTGGCATCAGGGAACGTCTTGCTTACGGTCATGTGTGAGTAAAAATGCACTGCTGTTCCGTTCTGTATTTTCTCTCCATCAGGCTTGTGGAACAGCAATCACTAATTTGAAACCATCTTCAAACAAGAGGATGTAACTCTATAGTATATTCAAGATTAAATGGACCATAATTTGCTCAGATCGACTTTTGGCATTATGTAGTTGAGAGGAAAGTGGCGGTGTTGCATGCAATCTTTTTTGTTGTCCTTTAACTCGTTGCCTGAGGTTTTGAAGTGCTTTATCCTGTGTTTGTTATTTGGAAGTCTGCCGTATTTTCTCTGTTAGAGCTTGGCAAGTTGGGCCAGAATGGGCTGATCATTAAGGCTGACTGTCTCCATGTGATAAGGACCTTTGAATGGGAGGTAGAGTACCGTCTGTGTGTGTGTGTTTGTGTAATTCATAACACTTCACTTTGAACTTCCCCACTCGCTGCTTATATTCATGCTGTGCTGCAAAGCATCATTTGGGAAACTCTGAGGCAATGAAAATGCAAAGATTACAAAGAGCGCTGATTTGCTTTTAATCGTTGTACGCATGTTCCCATCTCTTTTTTTTTTTTTGGTAACAGTTTATAAGAGCTTCCCAAACTTTCATAAATAAGGCATAAACAAACATTATTAGAACATTATCTAATGCTTTGCAGATCATGATTGTATAGTGAAATAATTTAAAATGTAAAATAACACATGGGGGTTCATGAGTTGAAAAGCTAATAATTAATTACTGTATATCAAATATTAAGATAAATAAATGGGGCTGTACAATAATTGTGATATAGATTTGTGCTATTATCAAATCAAAGGCTGCAATTGAATTAAATAACTGTATAGTTTAATTTTATTGTTATAATGATCAATTTTATTATGATTTTATAATGACCTATTTTATTTTATTGCAGTTTCCAACAGTAATATATTTCTAATTAGTTAAAACATTATTTTATATTTAGAGTTAAAACATACTATAAATAATAATATTAATTATTATTATTTTTAGCAACATCAGAGAACCATGAACATACGAATGTGTTGTTAAATTATTTAAATAATAACTTAAAGGGGTCCTATTATGCTTTTTCACTTTTTGAATTTTAGTCAGTGTGTAGTGTGTATGTTTGGGCATAAAAAAATATCTAGAAAGTTACAAATCTCAAAGTCCACTCCAAAGGGAGATATTTCGTTTTTTAAAAATCCCTTTTCAAGAACTACAACGAACGGCTCGTTTGGACTACAGCGTTTGTTTTCCGGACTTTGTGATATCACAAAGCGGCTCATTGGAATATCATTACAAATAATTCCCGCCTACAGAAATTCTAATGGTTGGGGGGTGGGGAGGGGCGAGGTTGTGGTTAGAACGCTTGGTTGAGTGAGCGCATCAGACGAGAAAACGAAGAAGAAGAGCTGCTGTGCTGTAGCGTAAAATTTTCAGCATGTCTAGAACAATTCTTACAAGTATAACACGATGTAGCTGAGCATCGCGGACAGACGCCGAACGGCGCCGCCGGTGTGCTTACACTCATAAAAAAGAAAGTATTTGAATTTTAAAGACGTGGCGCGACGTGGTGCGACGCGACACTGCGCTTCTCGTCCGGTGCGTGACTGCCTGAAACGTTCACCTCCGTGTCCAAACGTCTTTGTTTGGGTTTCCGAAAGTGGATGATGTCAGGAAACAGTGGTTGCAATTTATTTTTTAACTCTGTTCCTGAGCATTATAACCCCAATTTGCTATTGTGTGCTGCGCATTTTACTGAGGACAGCTTCCACAACACGAGGGAGTACAGTGCCGGATTCGCCCAAAAGTTTTTGTTGAAAGACGGAGCAAGGGGCGTGGCAGTAATGAAACACCGTCTAAGCTGTTCGCCAATCACAACGCACTGGGACAGCTAACCAATCACAACACATTTTGTTTTTCGGAAGGTGGACCTTCATCAAAGCCGGAACTAATCGAGCCGTTTGTGCCAGGCTGGGGAGAAAGGTATTTTAATAATGTAAATTATGTGAAAAATAATGCATTTTTCGAACCACCAAGCATGCGAGCATGTTCTAGTACACCCCCAAAACAAAATCAAGACTTTGTAAAAGAGCATAATAGGACCCCTTTAATACCCATCGGTTACTTAGATATTTTACATGTACGTAAGTGGTTCAGCTGACAAAAAAAAAATTATAATAATTAGTAAGTGTTCCCATTTATTTATTTAATTTAATGTTCAGATGACTGGCTTTTTAGATAGAGCTCATTAGCAATTCTCTCTATCACCAAATCAGACGCCACAAAGGGATTATTTATTAGTGTGCTGTTATGATTGATGCTTGAAGGTGTACCCTTTCATCTGTTGCTTTCCATCTGAAACGAGGACCCCAGACACTTATTTACACTCTACACTCCTCTTTCGGCCATTAGCCAGACGCTAACTTAATGACAGCCGGCCTATCTGAGTATGTCATGGCTCGTCCACCGGTCTGAGATTTTTTTCAGCCCATCATTAAATTGAACAAATAAGAAAGTGTGCGGTCCTCAGGCTGATAGTTCTATCCTGGAATGCTGGAATGAGCACTCTGATAAGACAGACTGGAAGTCGGTGAAAAGCCCTAGAAGGGCTAATGTGAATAAACATGTCTCTCAATAAAGAACGCCACTTCCAGCCCCTTCAGTTGGAGAACACAACCCAGTATGAACGAATTACACTGCCCATTGGAAGCTTTGTCGATGGTAGCGTTGATGTTAATGGGCTGCTCTTTATCAATACGAGATGTTTTGAAGAACCTAGCTTGCAATGGCTTAGGAATCGAAGGAAAGTGTGTGTGCCTCGTCTAGCTGACACTCGTAAATCCCTACACCTCTACAGGGGAAGAACGATAGCCTCTAGCATTGTGGCTAATTGCCATCTAAGCTGAAACAGAATTATTCATAACCTATTAGTGTGGCAAGTTCACCGGGTAGAGGAGAGAAAAAAAAACATGACGAGTGAGAGAATGAAAATGAGTCAAAAAAGTTCATTAATAGGAAGTCTTGCACAGACGGTATTTTAATTTGCTAAAGGACGTCATAAATAAGAATGTCCGTTTTAATGAATTTTTGCCTAGAAATCCAATCATTTGCTTTTTAAGCCTAAACTTCGAATTATTGGGGTCTCTGAGACTCGCCTTCATGCGATTTGAAAAGTATGGTGACTCTACCATGAACTTCAACTTTAGAAATGGTTTATTTGGAGGGCAGTGTGATCAAGCATTGACTTGTGAGAATTGTAGTGGAACTAAAGCTGGGTTTGATTGTCATACAGTATTAGCATGTGAACGTGAACACTGCGAGCCGAATTCACTAAAGCCCAAAGTACACTTCAGTTTTGAGGCAAATGATTAGTGTACATATACAGCCAATCGCATAGCCTTTCAACGTATACTCCATTTGATAGCATGTGAACACAGGTGCTTGACACATGTACACTAGAAAGTTTCATTCTTGCCCAGTGTCTGCACTTTTGCTGTAAAATGCTGTATGCATTTTACTTGACAAATAACTTCTTTGATGAAGTGGTCCATGGTCAACAGAAAATATACAAAAATAGGTTTAATTCCTGTTCGAGACAATAGCCTTACATGAAAATTTGCTAATCGAGTAGCACTGAATTTTGTGAACATGGTAAAATTAGCTTAATTTACATAGAAAATGTGGCATTTTTGCTTTGAAAAGAATGACAGTGATTTCATTCAAATTCTCACAGCACTGATCTGGTGTATTTTGCAGGTGTTTAGCAGATAAGGGTTTTACAGGAAAATATTGTTTAATGATTCGCTCCTGTGTGTATGTGGGAAATCATTGGCAAAGGTCACAGGAAAGTGACAAAACACATGTATGCAGCCGTACATAGCTGCTTAGTTTGATGGTATCTTTTCATAAAACCGTTTTCGTGACCTTTCTGTGATATACAAGGGAAATTAGCATTTCCCCTTTTAGTCAGTGTTGAAAATGTGCACTGTTCTCTCACTGCTAATGTTTGTCCTGTCATTCGCAGCTGCGGGGCCATCGATTGCCTTATCATCGACAAACAGAGATGTCCTCATCTCATTATAATGATGATGTTTGTTCTTGCTCATTTCATAATAAGTCTGGTCCACATATCTCCAACTGCATTTGGCAACACAGCACAGGCTGACAGGCCCCCAATGTCAGATTTTACTTGTGTATTCTTGCTATTTATGTATTTGAAATTGATGCATATAATTCCTTTCTTGAGGCTAAACAGTATGTTAAACTGCAGCACTTAAAGTAGCATTTAATACCAGAAGAGATGACCTTAGACAAACCTGTGAAGCAAGTCAGCTGAGCAATTAATTAGTTAAATTAAATGCTATATTCAGTAAAAGTAGTCCCGCTGGCTGTAAAGGCTTAAAGTTGAAAAGGCTCAGCTGAATTAAGCATAATTAATTTATTTTGTCCACTACCACCTTTTAATTGTCATGAAGCAAATTTAATGAACCAAGTATAATTGAGAAGAAGACAATGTAGCCAACTAAAAGGGTTAGTAAAGTGTGCTTCGGGTTACATATTAGGGAAAAAAAATGTATAACTGGCTATATATTGTCAAAATCTGGAGTATACACTAGTGTTAAGTAACATTGCAGGTCAAAGACGACTTAAACGGTACAGACACCATCTGTGCACTGTAACAAATTAGACTGAATATAGGATTTAACAGAAATGTGTTGTATTAAAAGGACAGTTTGCCCAAAAAATGCAAATTCTTCATTCACTCACACTCATGTTTTTCCAAACCGATACAAATTTCGCAGAGTAAATAAGAATATCATTTGAAAAATTTATTTTTCATCAGTGGGGTTCAATTGGACAGTTGGATCCCACCGATGGTTCTTATATGGAGAAAAACACTTGAGACATTTTTCAAAATGTCATATTTTGTAAGTCTGCAGAAGTGAACACTGAAGTGAATTTACTAAGAATCACAGCTAGTACTGTTGTATCTATATGTACTTTTTGATTGCATTTTACTTGAGGGTGAGTAAATGATGACCGAATTTTAGTTTTGGGGTGAACTATACCTTCAGTGAAAATATGAGCTGCACATTTCTGCTTTTAAACCCTCTGACAATTTCTGGCTGCTTGGCTTCCTTTATTAAGTACATTACTGAAAAAGTTAGAATCAGCAATGAGTACTAGTAGGCAGTAAACAGAGTTTTATGTAAGAAACATGTTAGTTAACACTTTCTGCTGATCATGACAGCAGTAATTCATCAAATGGTGAAGAAGCAGCAGCACACTTTCTGTATTTTATGAGCCGACTCAGAAGTGATGCTGTACAAACTTAGCATAGTAGGCTAAATTGTGGTGACTTCTTTCATACTCTAGCGCTCCGGTCTGCAAGATGGAGATTGGGGGGTGCAAATTGTGTCGAGCACCAATTTTCTGGGTGTGTTTGCACTGTTACCTGATTTACATAATTCCTTTAGTGAACCGTGCATTAAAACAGCACAGACAGTACCTAAAAACAAACAACACTATCAATGTGTGCGCAACTCATTCTTAGTGAATTTCCCCCTATAGGGCACAAAGGCAATCAAGGCTCAAGGATCATCTCTTGCTAATTCAAGCCTTTAGGTTACCAATAAAGATCTTTAACAAGTGGGACGAGTGGAACGAGGTTACACTGTTAGCAAACAGGTCTTTAGAAAGGAAATTGTATATACAAACTGATTTAGCTTTTCAGTACAGTTTAGCAAAGACTGTAAAATATTCAAAGCACCAAACCTAGTTAGACCAACTCGCTCAAAAAAAAATCTCTATAAGATATTCAAAGCACCAAACCCACTTAGACCATCTCACCCAAAAACATCTCTATACCTGTGTCAACTTTGTGTTCACATCATGTAAGTGTGCAAATACTTTGTTTTAACCTTCGCAAAGTGCAAGGAGGTAATTGAAAGGACATCCTTCACAAGACATGAGGGCCCTATATTTATATACACATTCAAAAAAGGGAAAACGAGAGATCTGGATGCATAGAGAACGATGAGCCGTGGGGCGCTTGGGGAGCAATTACTCCTTCATCCCATAAACTGGTATTCACTTCAATTACGGCGCTCAACTTTAATCAAGCCGTGTGTGTGTGTGTGTGTGTATATATATATATATATATATATATATATATAACCGTTCAGCTTTTATAAATGGAGGAATTAATGACACCTTGCTGCAGCACAAACATGAAGGAGTTTGGAGACTGCGTTTGGTGCAGGAGCAGCTGCAATGGAGGTTGGGGGGGTTGATGGATAGCTGTAGAGCATTTGTGAGTGTTTGTGTGTGTGTGTGTGTACGCACAGTGATCCTCATATGTTTGGGCATAGACCAAGAGACTCAGGTCTTGTCCTGAGACCATGGAAGGATGTGCCAAAGGCCAGGATATTGCTCTTGAGGACATTGTATTCATCATATCCATCCACGAGCAGGCGTAATGTACACAAGGTTACCATGGGGCTCCAGTCTTCTATCTTCATCTGGCACTCTAAGCAAAAGGTATTATTCTAAATCCATGTGCTTCAATGTTCCCTTGAAAGGCCGCCGGGTCATCATTTGGACATTCCTACCTGTTGTTTTGTACTTCTTTTTCATCATAAAATGAATGGTTTGAAAGGCATCTGAAAAGCACGGTAACATTCATAAAAGCTTAATTTTAGACATGATGTCTGACCTCCTGCCATTAGTTCTTTGATAGTGGAAGGATTTTTCAAGTTTGACGTGTTTGGTGCCTTGTCAGTTCGAAGCCTCTGAAATAGTGAAGAGGTGAGCTTTAATAATTTGTGCTGTTGCTACACTATGACCTGTCACCTTTCCCAGTCCACGTAGATCATTTGGCTTTTGTGTTGCTGAGAGAAAGCGTGAGGAGAACTGAGCGGTATAAACATCAGCTGCGACTCCGGGGTCACATCATGAGGGTCCTCGCTCCTGAGAATTGACAGTTAATATATCTTCACTCGCATACAGTACAAGTAGTGGATATTTTTGTAGAGAGCGGATGAAGTTGTAGCAGACTTCAGCAATAACTCTATTATCTCTTGCTTCCTGTATAGTAGATTCGTTTCTGTGTAGTCGTTGTTCACCAGAAACATAAAAATAATGTTATTTATGGAATAAAAAGGAATAAAATAAGAAAGCTTTCTGGAATTTACAGTGACTGAATATTTTATTTAATTGATTTTTTTATCTGTATCAGCAGATGTTGGGTATTTAATTGTTTAAATGTGCTAATTTCCTATTTTTATGTTTAGATTACCTATATCATAATTTAATGGCCATTTAAAGTGTCTGAATATCAGTCAAAAAGGATAATCTAGAGATTGTTTTATTTATTTGTATCTGTATTGTATTTGTATTTAAATGTGCTAATGTCCTCTTTTTTATATATATTGTTAGATTACCTTTCATTTAGCGCTCACTTAAAGTGTATCTTTTAAAACACTAATAATTTAATGACACTTTAATCTCTCTCTCTCGCTCTCTCTTTATATATAAATATATAAATATAAATATAAATATATATATATATATATATATATATATATATATATATATATATATATATATATATATATTTATTAGTTGTTTCGCTCTTATGTATATGATATATATATATATATATATATATATATATATATATATATATATATATATATATATATTTATTAGTAGTTTCCAGCTATCTGTTCCATGTAAATCTGATTTGTTTTTGTTTTCTGTTTTTTGTTTTTTTCATGCTAAATTTAATTACAAAATGTTGTAGCCCCGCCCACAGTACAGTTTCATTGGTCCAAATTTCTGCTCCACTTAATTGTAAATTGTACACAAATTGTCTACTGATTGGCTGTCATCATGTCACATTGCACAGTTTTGCATTCATTGTGAACAAATCAATTGAAAACTCATCACATCTGGTTACACCTAGTTAGGAAACAATGTAAACCCTCTTTGCTTTTGAAGGCCAGAGGTATTAATTGACCTTTGCCCATCAAGGGCAGAATGAACCTGGGGAGTGTTCAGTAGCCATTATCCACCTGGCAGTGTGACTGTATGAAGTAATGTCAAACCCTCTTTCTGATTCAATTAGAAGATTATTCATTAACCCCTGATTACAGCACTATAGAGAATTGGATGCTGAATTTCTATGTAAAGGATAGTGTACAGCCAAGAGTCAATTGATGTAAAATAACCCCAAAGAGGCTCAGGGTTTTTAATTACCCTGAAGAGGATTATTTTTTTATTACTCTGAACTGTCTCCCTCTACTTTGATTCCTTTATGCCAGGTTTGCATGTCAAATTATTGTTTTACAGTGTTTTCATGACTTGTAGTAGTTGAAAACAACTAAAAATGTGCACCTGTTATGGAGCACTATAGAGGTGCATCTGTACATTTTATGCCATGACTGCATTTCATCAAATGGACAGTAAACAGCAGACATTACGCAGATAGCAGCACTTACAACCAATCAAAGTGAAGTAAGGGCTGCTACATGGGCTCTATTCTATGGGTTTTGTTTATACCTGAATGCCCATCTAACATACAAGAAAACAATTAAAATCAAGTGCAAAATTGAATGATAAAGTTTGGAAATCATCCCCTCAACAAGCACAACAGCTTAATGAGCATTAAAAACACAAGCGTGTATAATGGGCCAGCAGGCCCTGAAGTGCTCGCAGATGTCGGAGCAACTCTGCACTTTTCTGGTTTTGGTCCCTGTGTCATTTTATGCCATGTATTCAAAGTGTTCACTTGACTTCTCACTTTAAGTAGAGTCAAAGGAATGATACATTGTGTTTGCTCTCCTATGCTGCGCTATTGTTTAGCAGATTACATTTGGAGTGAGTGTGCAATGCCTGCCGTGGATCTGCTATTATTTTCCCTGTGTGAACCAAGAGTTGTTTATTAGAGCCTGGGTGAATGCACTCCTGCGGTGGATTGGTTGTTGCTCAGCAAATGATGCCCAGGGTGGTCAAGGCATGTGACCAATAATGTGCCCTTGTGCCCGTGTGAGTCATCTGGGTAAAATGTGTTTTAGAAAATTACAGCTGCTGCCATCCACAGCAGGAAGAACTTGAGTTTTGTTGCAAAATATTAAAAGTGACCGTTTCGCACATTTTATAGTCTTCACTGAACTTTAGGCCATCACTGCTTGCATGTAAGCTAAAACTAGCCATTTATTTTTTATAGACAAAGAAACTGAAAAGCTTTACTAACTAATTCAGTAATAGAAATTCGGTTTACTTGGGCTTCCAGGCTGTGACTGAAATTGTCACAAATATGATTCACTATTTGTTGTAGCCATTAAAGAAAATTAATTTAGTTTAGTATTTGTCAAAAAATATTTATTTAATATTCAGTATAATTAATGTGTTTTGGTTTTTATGAAAATAGATGGGAAGTACAACAGAATGTTGGAAGACTTGGAGTGGGTTAAATAACATTTTTGACCACTTCATTTAATGTTATTTTATTTAGAAAACTTTTCTTCAGAGTGAATTTCGTTTGGTATTAATTTTAGTTAAATTTGAATCAGTTTATCATCCATTCTTCTCTTTGGAAAAATAAACATAATTCATCAACTTGAGTTCATAAGCAATCGCATGCTTTTTTTGGTAACTACAGTAAGATTTAATTAGTTAATGGACTGAGTATTTTGAACTAACATTGAACAGTACTTTTACAGCATTTATTAATGTAGGTTAATTTTAATTTTGACTTGTGCTTATACATTTTCCCCCACAAACATACATACATACATGCATACATTTATATATATATATATATA
>NW_015505199.1:786033-795355 GCF_001515645.1 Sinocyclocheilus grahami | reverse complement strand
TATTTTCCCCCACACACACACATACATACATATATATATATATATATATATATATATATATATATATATATATATATATATATATATATTCATGGGAATCTTGGATTGGAATGGATTTTGTCAGCCATTGACTTCTTAGTTGTCTTTTAGTCTGGAGCCTTGTTAAAGGAAGCAATTTGTTATAGTTCAGGCTCAAAATGATAAAACTAGGTTAACTTTCTCTTCTTTATTTACCTGACTGCTGACTGCTTTGCCCCAGACCAAACATTAAATTCAATGCAAGTTGAAATAATAAGTATCCCTTTAAACAGGGTGTTTTCTTATAGATCCTCAATAGAAGTACTCCTCTTTTCTCTTTGAAAGCTTTTTTTAGCGAGTCAGGATCTTATAAGTGACTTTAAAATTATGTTGCAAACCCACATTCAAATTTGCGAATTACATTTTTATTATTACAGTTATTCGGCAGCAGTGTATGAAGAAAAGAAAACTCAGCAAGGTGACATTAGGAGATGAACAAGGGTTCAAGTGTTCAGAGCAAACATTGTTTGGAGCCTGTGACCTTCAGCAAATTGAGAGATAATCATGAAAGCTGCTTAATATATCTTATATATCTATATATAATAATCTTGGAAGTTCCGTCTTCAAATACTGAGAAAACTTTAGAAGAAAATTTGCCTTGACAAATAACCTTGGATATGTATATCTGAGCCAGTGAGCATGTGCGGTCACCTGAATGTTTGATTTTCTCCTGGTCTTTTGATTATTAATTTGATTATTAAAATATAAAATGTAGTCTTTTCATCCTTTTTACTGGGCCAGATGGCATATAATTCACCTATTTGTGTTTTCAGTTAGCCATCAGTTGCCAAGCTAAAGCTTATCCTACTAAGTAGCTTATAAGACTAACTTGTTAATTTTGTTAGCACATTAGCACGTTTCTTGAAGTGAAGTTCTTTTTTTCTTTATCAGATTTCTTTTTTCATTATTATGTTTTTGTATGTATATTTTTTGTGTTTTATATTTTGAATATTAACATTTCTAATTTTAAACATTTATTTTATTTTTTGTCAGGTTTACTTCGTTTGGTGAAAATGATTTTTAAAAGTTAGTTTTAGTTAACTTTCTTCTAAAGTACGTGACTGTGTCAAAAACCTTGGGGCTGTTTTTCATCCCACATTGTGTTTTGATAAACAGATTAGCTCTGTCGTGAAAAGCAGTTTTTTTCAGTTGAGATCTATTACTAGACTCAAGAAGATGCTTTCTAACAAAAGGTTGGACTACTGTAATTCGCTCTCTCAGGGTTTGCCTAAATCAGCATTAGATCACTTGCAGATGGTACAAAATGCGGCAGCCAGATTATTGACAGCCACGTGAGCACATTACGTACACCTGTGCTAGCCTCTCTCTCTGTTTAAGTTCCGTGTTGTTTCTAAATTTGTTGTTTTTTAAAGCTTTGCATGAACTTGTACCTCTGTACATTTGTGATCTTCTCACTCCGCATACTGCTTGAAGACCCCTTTGAACATTTTAGAGCCAAAGTTTCTCGTTTTAAAGCTAAAGGTGGCTGCTCCTAGGCTCTGGAATAGTCTTCCTCTCTATTTTAGATCTGCACCTTCTATTTCTATGTTCAAATCCTCTTTGAAGACCTATTTTATTAGCGTTTTAATTCTTTCTGTGGGTGTAATTTATTTTATTTTTTTCGTTTGTCCATCTAGTTGTGTTTTGTATATTGTCTAGTCTTTTATTTTGTTTTAATTCTGCTTTATATTTCCTGTACTGCACTTTGGTCTCAACATCTGTTGTTTTTAAATGTGCTCTATAAATCAATAAACTAAACTAATAATCTAAACTTAACAACAACACTGTCCAGAAATTACCTACGTTTTTCTGTGAAACACAAAAGAAGAATATCTGCATTTTTTTTGTCCATATAATAAAAGTATGTTGTTTTGGACCCCAGTGTCTTTCATTGTATGGACAAAAACAGTTAAAACATTCATCAAAAATCTGTTCCACAGAAAAAAAAGAAAGGCATATAGGAAAGTCATACATGGTCATCAATCACCCATGTTGTCATTTACAAAATCCAGAAAAAAAGTTACCTAACATTTCTGTCTGTAACTTTGTTGACACAATCAACATTGCTTCCCTTTCTATTGTGTCATGTTGTTTTTGGGTGAACTCACTTCTGCTCCACATAAACCCTCTTCTCCCCTCTCTCCTTTTGTGGTTAGACGTTTTCACCTTGCAGCAGCTCCCTTTGTACACCCCCATCTCCCAGCAGGCCATCATCACAGGCTGGGCTTCTCTCCTCACGTTGGCCTCTCCTGATGGAGGAAGAACATCACCTCCCAAGAGAGTTGCTGATTGAAGCAGATGATGAGCTGGAGAAATCCTATTCCCCCCTCTCCTACTGTGGTGACGCAAGTTATTGAAAATACAACTTGTTCAAAGCTCTCTGCCACTTTTCAACCTTCAAGACATATGCAGGCATTTATAATGAATAACATATGGCTAGCAAGTCAATCCTTGATTTTGGCTATGTGTGTTGGAAATGTATTGTATGCATGAGTGCTTTAGCTTAGCTTTTTTGTTTCCCTCGAGTCTGCTCACATTCATGAACTCAGCGCATAATGTGAAACACAAAACATCAGACCCTGCCTAATCGCTGCCAAGTCTTGTCCCCAAAAGTTCCCACCGCAACACATCACAGCTCGACAAAGTCCGGATTGTGTCCCTCAAAGGGAGCGCGTCACTTCGGCGAATGTCACATGTCATAATGCCGACCTTCCGTGACCACCGCTTGAAATGAATATGTGAGGAAGACAGATTTTTGGAGTCAGTCCCAATGCATCTTTCACAAGGGCAGCTGTTGTCTGGCGGTGACACGCACAAACCTTCGCAAACACATGCCGATATGGGTTCAAGGACTCATAGATGCCGCCCATAGGCATGTAGCTAATGGATTTGTTTTCACTCTGCCAGCTTACCCAAAATTTGAATACAAATTAAAGAAGAGGAGCTGGAATTCACACTGGATTTGGCATACCTCCTCCCACAACTCCGTCAGGTTTGCTCCTGAACAACTCTCTCCCACCAGGCTGCTGTTTTTCAATTGACTAAATGGAAAAGCCATGTACCGTCTGGATGCTGAGGCCGTGGCTGGCAGAGTGTGTGGAGACACATTTGTAATGAGCCTCCTTAAGAACACATTATATATCCACTTGTGTGTGTGTGTGTGTGTGTGTGTGTATGTTGTTTTTATAAGCTTCACCTGTTGAAGTATAATTTTATGTTGCTCCATCTCGGACTCTCGATTTATGGAACAGTCAGAAAATGTGATATGTTATATACCAGGCTTTCGGTAAAACAAATTAAAACATGCCACATGTACATGTGTTTCATTCCAGTACTGACTAGATGTGAATTGTACGTGGTCCAGCTTTAATTAAGCAAATACAGAACAATTTATTTGACATTCAGAAGTGCAACAGGCTTCATTGTATTAAATGTCTAGCATTATAAAGTGGTCATGTCATCTAAGCTGACATTTAAAGGTGCAATTCACTCAAAATGACAATTCTAAAAAGACACATCTACTCAGTCTGAATTATCCCTTTTACTTTCCACAATATACATAATAATTTTTATATTATAACTACGTATTATAACTTTTTATTATTTTATTTTTTTCTGCTGTAAGACATTTTTTTAACTGGATGCATCACTTTTTTTCAGTTGCCATTTTTAAAAGGCTCTATTTTGTGGAAAGTACTCTCTTTCATTCACTAAAAATTTACCTTGCACTCCCACTGTGTTATTTCTAAAAATGTAACACAGCACATTGCTCACAAACAATAGAAATTATATTAAATTAAATTATACACCCACAGAGCTAAGTCAAAAATCAACTGCAATCTAACTGCATATTAAAGATGTTTGTTGGACCCCATTGACTTTCATTGTATGGACAAAACAGTTCTTCTGTTGTGTTCCACAGAAGAAAGATACTCATTCAGGGTTTTAACAACATTAGGGTGAGTTTTTGATCTTTAGTTAACAGGAAAGTTTATTGGATAGGGGGCAATATGCTAAAACTGACTGAAGACTTCATTTTGTTCTGTTGAAAGTGACTTTGCCTGAAAGCTCCGAGTCACTTCATCTAACCTATTGTGATTTAGCGATTGTAAAATGGAAACGAGGTCTCCACCTGAGTTACAATTATAGCAGGACTATTTCTGTTGAAACATGGGAGGTTATCTCTGGACAGTTTCTGTGGTCTGCTCAACTGAAAAGACAAAGCACAGCGTCTGTTTAGCTCTGTCTGTGATTAATGCTCTGGAATCTGTGTCCTTATGGCGGAATTTGGATATGCATCTATACAGCCTGGTGTTATTTTAAGTCTCTGTGGAGGCTGATGGTGTTGTAAAAAGGTAGATGGTGATACATTATACCCCTTTTTTCCTCTCTCTGGCAGGACTCAGGAAGTGCTTCATGAATTATTGTTGCCAAACCTCTATTCATGACAGGTAATTACTCAGCAGAAATATGGCTACCTTAACACCATCTGCACTTTGTTAGAATTGCTCACTTCATATGTATGCCATATTAATCGATGGATAGTTTATAACGTGGTCAAAGAGGATAGACAGTGATAATGTAATTCAGTTTGCACAAATAGTTTATGCAATGAAGCTTTTTATCATTAGCATGACCTTTTAACCATGTGCTTGACTCCCATTTGTAATTTTGCTCTGCTGAGCCTGAGGACAAGCTTGGATAGCGGCCGCAGCTACATTAGGCTGTAAACAAATAAACAAATGGCATAATGTGCACATCATCACCCTTTTAAATCCACTAAATGATACTTGGCACCTGCCAGAGTATGTCCTTTTAGTGGTGGGAGAAGATGCAAACAAGTCGTGTCAGGAATAGCATGGAGCAATTAGAGTGTCAGCATGCTTTATGATGTTTGGCGACAGACGTTTCGGTCTCTGTCAAAGCTTGTGTATAGAGTTATAAACACATGTACGATATCCGCATATGTGAATGGAATTATCTAGGACAACAGTGGAAGTATCTTCGTCAGCTTATAACCTGATAAATACGAAACGCTGTTCTGCTGTCACGAGTCTAGGTACGGAGCGATCTCATTTAAACCCGCTGTAGGACAAAATGTTAATGGCAGTAAACAGTTTGAGTGACAGCATTAAATAATCCTGAAGTGAGGCCCTCCAGCTAAAAGAGCTGTCGGCAAAAGCCTTTGGTGGTAAAAAAAAAAAAGTCGCTTATGTCTGAATAATTTACTGCTAGAGATGCATAGCAATTTGTCCTTGATTTTTTTTGGTGCTTGAATCAAGCACAAACAATATTAGAGGATATGATCGCTGATGAATTGCACGCACTGTTAATTAAAAAGAAAGTTCACCCAAATAAATTGAAAATAAATTCTGTGATCTTTTACTCACTTTTTCTTCTGTGGATGAATGAAGATATTTTGAGAAATGTTTCAGCTGCACAATAAAAAACAATAAATAAAAAAAACACTGAGACCAAATGTCCCTACAAGGATAGTAATACCAGTCATTTTTGACCTTTTGGTCTTCATGAGGTAAACTATGGAAGTCCGTTTTCGCCACTAAATCAAAAATAAAACAAGGTAATTGCGACTTTTTATCTCACAATTCTGACTTTTTTCTCAGAATTGTGTGATATAAACTCGCAATTCTGAATTTTTTTCTCAGAATTGCGAGTTTATATAATTTCTGACTTTATAACTCACAATTCTGAGAAAAAAACTCAGAATTGCGACAAACTTTATTTATTACTTTATTTCTCAGAATTGTGAGTTATAAAGTCAGAAATGTGAGATGTAAACTGTGAGACGTAATTCGATATAAGTCGATATAAAAGGTTGCAATTACCTTGTTTTATTTTTTTTATTCAGTGGCGGAAACGGGCTTCTTTAGAAATCAGCTTTTAAATCATACTAAATGAAGATTTTCTTGAAAATCTAACAATGCAGAAAAATCTGTGTGAGGTGTAGGTTTAGGGATAGAGTTTGTGTAAGGGGATAGACAAGACAGTTTGTACAGTATAAAAATAATTACGCCTATAGAATGTCCCCATAAAACATGTAAACCAGTGTGTGTGTGTGTGTGTGTGTGTCTTCCACAGAAGAAACTCATACAGGTTTGGTTCTATCAAAACTTTCTTTGTTCAGGCATCCTGACCCGTCCAACACAGCCAATGCCGTGAGTCTGTGGCAGGACTATTTGTATTTATCTAATTCTAGTGGTGGTTTTGCATTTTTTGCTTTAATAAGTAGTCATTTAACATGTTTCTTACTCTGGGGTCCGCCTCTAATAACCACGGGGAATGCAGAAAATTCATGAGTAGTGCACAGTAAGATTATGAACAGTCTTGGCTTGAAGTATATTACCATTAATTTAGTCTATTGGCATTCCAAAAAGCATTCCTATGTAGCTCAAACAGTAGAGTGTTTTTAAAATACATTTATTCAGCAAGGATGCATTACACTGAGTAAAAGTGACAGTAAAGACATCAATAAAGTTACACAAGAACTACATTTCAAATAAATGCTCTTCTTTTGAACTTTCTGTTCATTAAAGAACCCAGAAAATGTAATATATAATTTTAAAATATGTACAAATATACATTGCCACGCCGAATTGAGGCAGTAATTAAAGCAAAAGGATCCCCTACCAAGTATTGAGTACATGTACGGTAAATTAACATATTTTGCAGAAGGCCAACAATTCACTAAAAAATTTTTTTTTATTGGTCTTATGAAGTATTCTAATTTGTTGAGATAGTGAATTGGTGGGTTTTTGTTAAATGTGAGCCAAAATCATCACAATTAAAAGAACCAAAGACTTAAACTACTTCAGTCTGGGTGCATTGAATTTATTTAATACACAAATTTCACAATTTGAGTTGAATTACTGAAATAAACTTTTCCATGACATTCTAATTTATTGAGATGCACCTGTAGAAGGCAGGACTGTAAAGTTGTTTCAGAGTGTATAGGGAGACTGAATTTGATTGTCATTTGTAGTGCTTTATAGGAGTGATTTCTGTGGTAACCGTGACTTCTAAATATTGTGAGTCCTTGATTCAAAATTTTGAGAAAATGTAATTTAATACAGTTGATTTGTCTGAGACAGTCATCAAAACAGTAATGAAGCAAATGTAAACTTGTAGATCTTGTTATTGGTTGGCCTGGTTTTAAACCTGGAACCTATTTACATGAGCAGGTCTGTTTCGAACCTTCACAGCCTGTTGAGCTTGTGTGTTTGTTTGAGTTTCCCTTGTTGTCTCTTAATATATGGAAATAAATTTGAATTATTCTTTTAATGTTCTATGCAAATGAGACATCACTGGAAGCATGTTGACCTGCTGATGAATAGCTTCTTGCCATTTAATGAGTTACAAATAACTACACATATTAAATGTCAGCGTTTCAGCGTCTGCCCACCGAGGCACAGTCAGGACTGTCTAATTATGGCTCATGTGAGCATGTGTTGGCTGGACACTAAAGAAACTTGGGCTGCAGATATTTACAGTCTCAGGAGCCTGAAGTGGTCTTGAGATGCAGGGCCGTATGTTTTATAATATCTGGAGAGGAATACTTGTGCATGTCCATTCAGCCTGTGAAGTGTATTTGCTTCCATTGTAAATTTTGAATGACAAAATGAATCTCCTCCAGTTGCACCCCACAGTGATGTCATTGTCGCAGCAGGACTGTCTTAAAGGGACAGTTTACCCAATAATTGAACTCGGGCCTTACTCACACATATTGACTTTGTTTTTTGTTTTTTGTGTTTCTGTGAAACCCAAACAGAAATTTTGAAGAATATCCTGGCCTCTCTTTTTTAACTATGAAAGTAAATGAGGGAAAAGGTTATACAAGAACAAAAAGGTTATAAAAAACATAATTAACCCTATAAAGCAGGGATCCTCAAATCTGGCCCACGAGATCCACTTTCCTGCAGAGTTTAGCTCTAACCCTAATCAAACACACCTGAGCATGCTAATCAATGTCTTCAGGATCATTAGAAAATCACAGGTAGGTGAGTTTGATCAGGGTTGGAGCTAAACTCTGCAGCGCATTGGCCCTCCAGGGCAAGATTTGAGGAACCCTGCTATAAAGCCTACTGTATCATATTTGAATCTCAAATTTCTAAGGCCTTTATATTGTTTGTAATCTTTCATTATGAACATCTACTGGACTGAAGCAACTTAGGTTTACTTGATTATCCATACTTTTTTTATTTTTATTTTTTTAGAAAAACCATGTCAAAATGTGATCAAACATGATACATCAAGCTTTTGAGGAAGGTTTATTTGTACATCTCTCAATCATCACTGCATTGCATTGCATTTCAGGCAATTAATAATTAAATGCATTATATGCAAGTTTTTCTCCTCAAGTATGAGCTCCATATTCTCCTATATAAAAAAAAACTATTATTTAATATTTAATATTTCAGGCTTTACAGGGTTAAAGTTGTCCATATGACTTAATTGCTGTTAAAGGGATAGTTCACCCGAAAATGAAAATGTGATGTTTATCTGCTTACCCCCAGGGCATCCACGATATAGGTGGTAGCTCTACAGATGTCTGCTATCGAGGCGCCCCGCGCCAATGCTCAAGAAGATGCCACTCCTCTCGTAGAGTGAGCTCTCACTCCGAGGGGGCAAGGTAACCGTTGGGCCTGGTAAGCTAAGACTATAGCCTCCACTAACCAGTGGACAAGTCTTTGTTTGGAGACAGCCTTCCCCTTCTGCTGTCCTCCGAAGCAGACAAAGAGCTGGTCTGAGGTCCTGAAGCTCTGCGTACGGTCCACGTAAACGCGCAGAGCGCGAACGGGACAGAGCAGAGCGACGGCTGGGTCTGCCTCCTCCCGGGGCAGCGCTTGCAAGTTCACCACCTGATCCCTAAAAGGCATGGTGGGAACTTTGGGCACATATCCGGGCCGGGGTCTCAGGACAACGTGAGAGTTACCCGTCCCGAATTGAGGTTTTGGGCACCACTGGCTGGGTAGCCAGCGGCGGAACAGAAAAAAACAGGAACAAAGGTTTCTCCACCCTGCCCTCCGCCGGGGGAAGGTGTGGTGTGGTCACCATCTCCTGAAGAGCCGGATCCAAGAACCCCGGGTCGCCCATCCCAGGGACGCCGCCCGCCCTGGCGCTTCACGTGTTTGGCAGGGGCGGAGACGGGCTGCGCTGCTTTCCTGTGGCCTGCTCCACGCTGCGGCCGTTGTGAAGGCTGCTGCTGCGGCCGAGCTGGAGCGGAGAT
>NW_015505199.1:774728-785935 GCF_001515645.1 Sinocyclocheilus grahami | reverse complement strand
ATTTGCTCTTTTAGGAAAAAAAGGAAACACTCTTTTAGAGAGAGCGCTGAAGCGCCCAGGGGAGGTCGCGGCGAGACTGCAGAATGGCAGCTGCAGCACGCCGAAGATGAGCAGCACTGAACAGCAACCCCGCTGACGCGCCGTAACACCAATACCAGCTGTTTCTTCCAAACACTCGCGGAGATTCGTCCTGAGAAGGCTCGGCTCCGAAGTTAAAAGCTGATGTGCATTTGCACGCGCTCTCCTTTTATACCCGCGCTGCGGGGCGGGGTGCGCACACACACGCTAACTGTCATTGGCTTGTTTAGTTTACACTCGAAGGTGATTGGGCTCACGGGCGAGATCCCAATTCGTCAGTCACGACTGACGTAACATAGAACGTAACTGACTGAAAGGGAACAGTATTTATATCGTTGTTTTCCTCTGATTTTCACCGCAATGTGTGAACTGTCCTGAGCTCCTTCGCATCTTCTTTTTCAGCCTGCACGTGAGGTGTCTTATTCTTCTTCTTGCTTTATGGCGGATCGCAGACTTATAAGTGCATTACTGCCACCGATCTCTCAAATGGACCATTGACACTCTATCTACAATCTCAATTGGGAGTGTCAATGGTCCATTTGGGAAATAGGTGGCGGTAATGCACTTATAAGTCTGCGATCTGCCGTAAAGCAAGATCTTGGATGCCCTGGGGGTAAGCAGATAAACGTCAAATTTTCATTTTTGGGTGAACTATCCCTTTAAGTCGTCTGAAACCATACAGTAGCTTTCAGCCTTAAAGGACTCATGAACTAAGAAATCAAAATGCCCTTGATCTTTTGACATGTAGGAGGTCATTATACCATAAAAACATCCTGTAAGTTTCAGAACTCAAAGCTTTCTTGTTAGTCTAAAAAGAGCATATATTGAAGCCAGTCTGCCAAAACGTCAGATTGTGGAATGTGTCACTTTATGACGTAATAGTGTGGCTAAACACCGCCTCTGCAGAAAAGGATCAACACCTGCTCTACATCACTGCCTGTTTAGCCCCGCCCACCAATTCATGCATGTAGTGTAAATAACGAAAGGCAAACGCAGGTGTGCACAGAAATCAAACAATAAAGATGGCTCCGAAGACAACAAAACACTGTGGAAAAACACGGTCTTTGCATCGCCTTCCTTCTGATCCCAACATTAGGAAAGAGTGATCAGAGGATGAACCTTATTTTTAATGAAGTTCAGACCTTGATCATTTGTTCACTTCATTTTACCGCAGATTCATTTACAAACAAGGCACATTTCGAGACAGGATTTTCAGAAAGATTGAAATTAAAGGATGATGCTTTGCTGACTACATTGGATCCGACAGTAATGCGAGTAACTTTTTATTATATGGTCACTGTTGCTTTGTCTGTTATTACAGATTGTTTGATATGTACTGAGTATTTATGCGTTTTTAACCTAAATCACAGCAGTGTCCATCTATGTAGGATGTAGGCTGTCAAACGGACAAAACTATTAGCCAATCATAGAAGTGGGCATTTACCTGTGCTTCCCAGTCTACAATCTGCCACGCCTATTCAAACAGAACATTCCGATGAGGGGGTCAAAACAGGACAGAAAATAACATATTACTTATTTTATGTTATGAAGTAATACGCTATTATGCTTCTCTAGGTAAAAATCTTGATAACATTATAAGTAGACCTCAGCGAACAGTACAAAATAATAAAAAAAGGCTGTTCATGACCCCGTTAAGAATAGACTGAAATTTAAGTTTCAAATGAGCTGTTCTTTTAAATCTGAAACTGAAATCAATCTATGAATGGCCTATTTATAGATATCTTTGCATATTGCAATATTCTGTAATAGGAGACAGCATTTTAACAAGGGTAATTATTGGCTCATTCCTTTTGAAATGTATAGATGGCTGTAGCATTGCTGAGTAATGAAAGACAGCATTAGGGAAAAACCGACTCATATCCAGAGGCAACCTCTCAGATTCAATTTAGCCTATTTCGTAATCCACTTCTTTCAGAATATCCAATATTCTTTATATATTTTTTTTTCTCTCCGTTCTATGGAGCGGTCAAACAGATGTTGACAGACTCATGAGCTTTGGACTAACATTTTTAATACAATCCTTATGACTGTGCCCAAATAGCTTGAGACACGTAGGGAATTGAAACCTGTGAAGCTCTATGCTGATATATATACATAGTGTGGAGGTTCAAGTGGATGTAAACAATTGTTTTTTATATTGCCTCATTGTTGTTTACAAGCTTGGTAAACAACAATATCTCCTCACGAATTCTTTGTTGATACTAAAATTGCATTTCATAATAATCTGCAATGCTTGGTATCTCGGATCAAAATTGAAAGAAAATCCAGAGCTGGCACAGAACACATTGTTTTAATTAGAAACCAGAAATCAAGTTTGGAATATCCATATTTATTCATTCAACTATTGGAACCGCAGAAAGAGGGAGATGTCCTGCCCATCGGTGTGTTCATTAGAGGTTGGATTGGAGATGAATTTGCTTTCAGTCCCCTTGCTGATAGCTTATTTGCAACATAACAGAGCAATCTACTTGTTCCAAACACAAGCTCATACAACTGCATAATCAATGAGCAAAATTCCTAAATTCAAATTCAGGAATAAATTAGCATCCGTATCAGTTTCTCCACAGCATACCGTCAATAGAGGACTTGAATACATTTTTTTTTTTTTTAAACAAAATACATACATTTAAACAACAGCACAGCTTGTTAGTACCACACTGACTCCACTGCAGTGGTGTTTCAAGCATTACAAGTGGCAGGAACCATGTGGCCGGTCTCACAGAGGTAGTGGTTCTGGCAAAGAGCGAGGTCCACACTGCCAAAAACACCTGCGGGGACTCAAATCTGCACAGTATAGAGCTCTGATCACCTTCCCTCACATTGTTCAAAACTCAAGAACCACGTTTCTCACACAGTGCTAGACAAGCCTTCACTTCTTATGTGTCTTTGGTGCGTCATTAGTAATTATGTCCCCTGCTATGTGCTTTTCCGCCGTTCAAGCTTAGGTCAGCCTTTCTGTGAAATGAGGAAGAATGAGGAAATAATGAGGGAAGGTGCCATGTGAATGTACGCCCAATTCAGAATGATTTATAAAGGAATAATTAGGTTCAAAGACACATTTTTTGCTGCATTTTTTAGTGGAAAGGTTTACAATGTCTGTATATAGCCATATATGAAACATGTTTTCCCAGCAATACAGAGCGTCCAATAATTCATTGGAAAGATATGACTCCAAAAAGTATTCGTTAGGACTACGCTATCATAACTCTCATGATCTCTCATGTGAGTAAGAACTTATATTTCAGTCTGTTCCTTACACAAAGCTATGGTATTGACTTTTTAGCATAATTGTAAAAATTTCCTCATTTGGGCCGTGGAGGATATTTTATTTTATTTTATTTTATTTTATTTTATTTACAGTGTCAGGAGCCTATTTTTATTAGTTTTTAGTAAATAAATATAATTTATAAAATGTTTATACAAATTAATTTAATTTATTTTAATTTAAGCTATTTTATTGCTTCAAAAGATTTTGAATGCATTTTTTTATATTCCCATCAAAGAATGCAGCATAAAACTGCCTACCTTATCTAATCCTCCCAAACAGTGATTTAAAATGCATTTATTTTTTCAGTTGTTTCTGAAAGTCAACTTTATTGTCCTTTGCCCTGCTGATAAAATGCATTTTTTTTCCTTTTAAATCAACACTGACCTTGCAGAGATTATTTCCTATACACACTGCAGATACACCAACCTACAGACACTTGACCAGCACTCATGCCAACTGGCACAGACCCCATCAGTTGGGAAAAGGAACTTCTCAGTATGAGACATCTTGTCATGCTGAAGTTCATGATAAATTATTAAGTGCCAGCATGATAGCAAAGTTTAGATCAAGATGGAGCCGTGTTTTTCTGTGGAGGTAGTTAACTAGAGTTTATTAAATGAAAACATGTCCAAGTTGCAATTTTTGTGGACTCAAAATGGAAATACAAAATTATATATATACTATATATATATACAAGTGTGTGTGTGCATATACATACTTGAGACTTGTTATAGCACTTGCATATCATTGCTCTTCTGTTGATTTTGATTGTTTCCATTGTCCTCATTTGTAAGTTGCTTTGGATAAAAGCATCTGCTAAATGTAAATGTAAATGTGTGTGTGTGGTTCTCAAATCTGATTGGTTGAGAACCGTGAGCTATTGTACTGGTATCGCTACAGGAACGCCCTTTCACAGTTTTTTATCAATCCGCTTGTTCTAGCCGGATCTATGTTTGTTTTTAATTATTCACTGAGCTAATCGTAAAGTACGTTAGTTAATATAAGAAGAAACGTCTAGCTTTGCGGTCTCTCTCTCTCTCGTTTGGATGCACGTCTTGCCGCATTGTTTCTCTCTTATAACCTCATTATTTCTCACTAATAACCTAACTGAAGCAGCACATGCCCTTGATACGAATTCTAAAAGTGAGGTATGTTTAACTGTCAACTTGAGCTTTGAATCCGTGGCGGAAGGAAGTATTTCCGCACAAAAGAGGGTTTTATTAGGCACTCCATTGTGTCTTGTTTAATTACACACTTGTTTCCGTCGAACTGTTGTATAAACGCAATATTTATGCCTCTCGTGCCGGAGCCAATCACAGCCGCTGATACGGAGCCGATATCGCTCGAGTACGAGAGTGATATTGCTCATATATATATATATATATATATATATATATGTGTGTGTGTGTTTGTGTGTGTGTGTGTGTGTGTGTTGATTCTAAAAAAAAATACACCGAATAAAAATAGTGTAAGGTTTACTTTGAAATTATTTTCCTTTATTAATTGCTAGTAAATACAAATAATTAAGCTTTAAAAGACACCTAACATTCAGTGATATTTTTGATTTGTTGGCACTGACACTATCAGATGGGAACAAAACTTAAACTGAATTGAGCTGAATAATGACACTATAGTCCTCTGTAGAGGTAGAGTTGCTTTATAGCTGAATCAGATTTGTTAATATTAACCGATTTTGCAACATCAACACTGTTATTAACAATCTATTATATTTAATTAATTTAAAATAAAGGTGACTTGACAAAGAAACGGCAGGCAACACATTGAAGTAAACATGATTTTGAATTAAAAATTTTTTTAGATTGAAATAGTGTTTTCTTGTAAAATAAACTCCAGTATATTTTATTTACAACTTCAAAAAAATATGGACTAAAGTACCTTGCCAAGAAAATCCCATTTAAACTTACTTTTGAAAAACAGCTCTGATAAACTGTGCTCTGGGGAAAGGATCGACTGGCAAGGCTTGTATTTGTTTTGTCATGCTGGCCCTGGAGTGGAAACATCTAGCCCGTACTCTCGACTAGTAAAACTGGGTCTGTGCTCTGGGGCGAGCAAATGGAGCTTTCTGGTGATTGGAAGCTTTCAGAAAAGCATCATTCTCCATCTGTCTAAATCCTGTGTGGGCCACACCAAGCCTCTTGGCGTGGTGTTCTGAAATATGGAAGTTCAGCTGTACCTCTAAAGCTTTGCGTGCGTGTTGACAGGTGGACTTGGAAGCGTCTGTCATCTGGTATGTGATGTCACTCCTCCGTACGGCCGTGAGGGGGGTTTGCTCATATGGTGTGCATTACTATAGGACAGTGCTGAGAATTGAATGATAGATACTGGCAGCTGGGTTCAACTCTCTTTGGCCTCATATAAGTTTATGGCCCCATTTTTCCCTGGTCAATAAATTTGGTGATATAAAAAAGGTGTCTGGACCAGGTCTTACAACCGTACTGATCAACCAATTTGAACCTCAGAGGAACCGGGGCTCTGTAAATTACCCAGCTGCCTATAAGGGTTTGAGAGGCCAAATCAGAGCAGATTGTGATGGGGGCCCCCTGTCAGATAAGCGCCGACTTTAAGGCTATGGGTGCCAGTCATGGCATTACAGAAGCTGTGGCGGGCACTGGGTACCCATCTGCTGCTCTCCTGCACTCATTCAGCAAAAACCCTTTTCTTTGTCCCAGCTCTCCGTTGGTTTTCTTCTAAATCCTCTCTTGCGTCTCCATTAAAGCCGATGCATTCCGAGTCCAAGCCTGCTTCTAGCGGTCGGGGGCTTCAAAGATGACGGGAAAAGTGACAGTTAAAGCCGCCTATACCCATGACGCATCTTATTTCCTGTCATTCGCGAGTCGCTATTGTGTGACCAAGCTTAAGTTGAAGGAGTGGGAAGCCGTGAAACAAATCGACCCAGCTCAGAAAAGAAACTTCGAGGAAAGTTTAAGCAGAATTTTATCTGCTTGAAGTTCAGTTCAGCATCAGAGATTTTTTAAAGAGTCCCAAGTATATAGAAGCACTGCTCGAACAAAAGTGTCGCACAGATGACAGCTTTCACCACAGGGTGATGTGTGAATGAAACCATATGGTGGCAAATGGACTAATGCATCCAGAAGGGAGCGTGCACGCGTCCACATGGAAACCAGCATCGCTTAATGACATCAGTGTGATTAATGAGCTTTGTAACTGGTGAACTTGTACAAAGTGACACCAGCATTTGGCACTCTCTCCCACCCAACAGACAAAATGCATTTTGAAGCCCCTGCAACCTGAGGCCCACTTTCAATGGCAGGCTGCTCCCTTTCTTAAGAGGAAGGATAGAGAAACCCTGATAAGAGTTGACAGCACAGTAATGACGAATGCAAATGAAAAGGGCGTGGGGCAAATGCAAATGCTAAAAGCACAATGGGCAATGTGATTAAAAAGCGAGCTAGAGCCTTTTATCTCGTGGCACTGCTCGTCCTGGGAACACTATTTCAAAGGGCTGACTCCAGTCTCAGAGCTTCTCTTCACTGCCTTTGCTTTCTCGTAAAGGATTCAAGCTTTGATGGATTTTGTAGGTCTGTTGTCTCTCCCAAAGACTGCCCTCCGAGTCCACACTGTGGTGACATAATGACAGGTAGCAGTGGAGCCTGCATCGATACAGGCTCAACAAGAGGGTGCGAAGGGTCGCTCAAGTACACATCAAGTGTGTCATTTTGAGAGTGGGCCATAGATGGTGCTGCATAAAGGTGGTCGGTTGACATTCGAAAGAGTAACCGCAGTTCCGCTGTAATTTGCATACACTCTTAAAAATAAAGGTGCTTCATGATGCCATAGAAGAACCTTTTTGTCTAAATGGTTCCATAAAGAACCTTTAACATCTGAAGAAACTTTCTGTTTCACAAAAGGTTCTTTGTGGCGAAAAGGTTATTCAGATTACAAAAGGTAAGAAAGAGATGGTTCTTTAAAGAACCTTTGACTGAATGGTTCTTTGTGGAACCAAAAATGGTTCTTCTATGGCATCGCTTGAAGAACCTTTTGAAGCACCTTTATTTTTAAG
Organism: Sinocyclocheilus grahami; assembly: GCF_001515645.1. Lineage (NCBI taxonomy): Eukaryota > Metazoa > Chordata > Actinopteri > Cypriniformes > Cyprinidae > Sinocyclocheilus > Sinocyclocheilus grahami. The sequence continues at coordinate 778,526 of NW_015505199.1, read as the reverse complement.
AGTGTACCTTGTTAAACAAGACTAAAATAATAATACAAAATTACTAGTAAATATTACGTTTAGATTAATATTTAATCTATCTAAGTCTATATTAATATACAATCTTAATTTCGTATTTCAGTATCTTTATTAATTAATTTTGGTAGTAAATTCTTGGGGATAATTCACAAATGTTGTGATTACATTATGAAAACATGCTTAATGTTGTTAGAATATGTCATCCACATCCTCATGTAGTTGTTATCCAAATAAGTTATTTTTACCTACCAACTTTGAATGTCTATGTCTGTTGAACTTAAATTAAATGGAAGCATATCAATTAAATATTTAAACATTGATTTTTTATATATTTTTTTTAATCGTTACTTAATACATTTCTGTATTAACTTTTCTTTTTTAATGTAGAATGAGAGTTTTTTTTTATGGTAATGAAAATTCTTGGGGGGAAAAATGGCAATTTTGTGCTGACATTATGAGTGTTTGCTTAATGTTGTTAAAATGTTGTGTCATCCATATCCTTATATATTTTTTATTCAAATGCATTTGTAACAAAGTTCGTAGATCGGGAAGTAGGAGGCAGGAACCGGCGAACATTTAAACAAAACTTTAATAAACAAATGAACAACACAAAACGAAAGTAAAAGCTGCAGCCCCTCACAGACGACTGCCACATAAAACATAATAAAACAATAATAACATAAATAGTCCAGGCCTGGTCCTCTCTTGTCCTTCACTGTCGTTACTCTTTCTTATATCCTTCCGGAGCTCCTCCGTGTGACTCGAGACCGGTGAGTGGTTCAGGTGTTGCTCATCATCATTTACTCCACTGGCCTCGCTCCGTTCCCACGGCTCTCGGCACCGCTCCACTCGTCACAGCATTATTTTTAAATCAACCGATGCATTCGTGGCAGTCGTGGCCTAATGGTTAAAGAGTCAGGCTTGTAACCCGTGGACAGGTGTCTTTTATACTGATAACGAGTTCAAACAGATGCCATTAATACAGGTAACGAGTGGAGGACAGAGGAGCCTCTTAAAGAAGAAGTTACAGGTCTGTGAGAGCCAGAAATCTTGCTTGTTTGTAGGTGACCAAATACTTATTTTACCGAGGAATTTACCAATTAATTCTTTAAAAATCCTACAATGTGATTTTCTGGATTTTTTTTCTAATTTTGTCTCTCATAGTTGAGGTATACCTATGATGAAAATTACAGGCCTCTCTCATCTTTTTAAGTGGGAGAACTTGCACAATTGGTGGCTGACTAAATACTTTTTTGCCCCACTGTATATATATATATATATATATATATACAGTATATATATATATATTAGCTTAAACTTAAACTGGATTACATTATTTTTTATGTATTTATGTATTTTTTATATATAAAAATAAATAATAATCATAATCATAATCATAACAACAATCATAATACATTATAATGCTTACACATTTGTGGTTTAACTTTTAAGATTATGATTATTTATAACACACAATGAACACCATATTAAATCTACTTTTACATTTATAATGGACTATATATCTTGACATTGTTTATTTAAAGGGGTCATATGATGTTGCTAAACAGAACAGTATTTGGTGTATTTGGTGTACTGAAATGTGTTTATGCAGTTTAAAGTTTAAAAAACACATTATTTTACACATACTGTACATTATTGTTTCTCCTCTATGCCCCGCCTTTCTGAAACGCGTCGATTTTTACAAAGCTCATCGGTCTGAAAAGCGAGGTGTGCTCTGATTGGCCTGTTATCCAGTGCGTTGTGATTGGCTGAACACCTCAAGCGTGTGACGAAAATGTTACGCCCCTTACCATACTGTGATGCCCTGTCCGGCCGGAGCGACGAGACAAAAACATTAAAACCCAATATAAACGAGGCATTTGTTGCATCCAGTGGGGACATAATTACGGATTATAATGACTTATACTGTCTTTTTACGCGTTGCGTTGCATCACGCCGCATAAACATAAAACCATGTCTGCATTTGTGATTGGAGAAATGACAAACAACAAGGGCTAATCTACACTGCTCAAACTCATTTTTGAATCATCGGTGGCAAATCCTTTAAATGAAAATGTACTTACAGTCTGTGAGTCAGAACAGCCGGCATTGTAGTCTACTCTTCCAGGATCAGGAAACAGTCCTCCATAAAATGTGCTGCACACAAATGAATATTTGGGTTGAACTGTTCTGGAACAGTGTTGTAAATACACCTTAACCACTGATTTCTAGTCGTGTCCTCTTTTGGAAGACCAAACTAAGTAGTTTAGCTTTCACAACGAGTGAGCGGAGGCGGGCGGGCTTGAGAACGGCACGGCTGGCGGATTCGACGAAGGAGCAACAGGTGGGCTTGCGGCAACCATATGTGACGACCCCGGGCTGGACTCCCCTTCATCCACGGTGAAAGCCGATCCGGTCATCCACCGCGCGAAGTTGATGTATTCCCTCAGTGACCAACACAGATCAGCTCTAGGCATGACGAAGCGGATATCATCCTCTTTTGGAAGGCCAAACAAAGTCGTTTCGCTTTCACAACGAATCACAGAGCGTCTTCACGACATGACGGCAGCAACGATACTACAGTGAGAATAAAAGTTACGCCTTCTTTCTTTGCGTGAACATTTGGGCGGCGTTATGCAAATCTTCCCACATCGTGACGTAGACATGTGGGGGCGTGTTAGAACGAGCCGTTTTAGGTAGGCGTGGCTGACTCTTAACTTTTATAAAGAATATCTCTTTGGATTTGAGACTTTAGTCTTTGCAACTTTACAGATCTTCTTTATGCACCAAGAGCTTGTAACACTTCAAAGAGAAAGGAAAAATTGATCTGCACAGTATCTTACTACATCTTGTAAGTGGTTAGGTGTGGAGTGTTATTTGAGTGTTCCCTGTGAGACTAATATTAATTTTGATGTGAGCTAGTTAATAATTTCAACTGAAAAAAAAAATCAATTTTTATATGTTAGGTTACATTTTATTTTGATGGTTCCCTTAGTTTATTGACTATAAGCAACTTTGCAACTACATGTCAACTAACATGTCAACTAACTATTACTATCATTATAGTATTAGTAGGCTTAGGTTAAGGTTAGGGTTGGTAGAATGTTGACATACTTGCAAAGTTACTTATAGTCAGTTTGTCTATTGGGGAACCATCAAAATAATGTGTTAGCATATATTTAGCAGACATACTACTAATACTCCAATGACTGCTAGTTGACATGTAGTTGCAGAGTTACTTATCAACAGCTGCCTAAAGAAGGGTACCATCAAAATAATCAAACTGATATTACAATGAAAATAGTTCAAAGCAAATGTGTCATATTACACATTCATCTGATCTGATAGCTGATCTTATGGCTGTTTGAGAAAAAATATATTATTATTATTATTATTTATTATTAATAAATACAACTACTTACACAAATTAAGCTTTTTAGCGTTAGTTCTGGCGGGTCACGTGAGTCAAGCTTGCATCAGCTGATTCTCAGCTGATCACATCTACCTATAGGAATACGACACCTATCGCGGCATTCCTATATAAGCTCTATTCAGTATTATTCAGCAGCTTTTTAGCTTGCTTCGGAGCAAATTAAGCATCACTGCTCGCAAATCAAACTGTTGCAGCGTGTTTCAGAACATCTGAAATCCACATCTAAGATAAGTGAATGCTGTTTTAATCCATATCGCTGTGTATATTACCTGGTCTGCTAATTGAAAAAAGCATATTTGCAGCAGCATTTACGCATCTGTGTTCATACAGCTGGAGCAACACGTAGT
>NW_015505199.1:750349-772918 GCF_001515645.1 Sinocyclocheilus grahami | reverse complement strand
CTTCATCCACGGTGAAAGCCGATCCGGTCATCCACCGCGCGAAGTTGATGTATTCCCTCAGTGACCAACACAGATCAGCTCTAGGCATGACGAAGCGGATATCATCCTCTTTTGGAAGGCCAAACAAAGTCGTTTCGCTTTCACAACGAATCACAGAGCGTCTTCACGACATGACGGCAGCAACGATACTACAGTGAGAATAAAAGTTACGCCTTCTTTCTTTGCGTGAACATTTGGGCGGCGTTATGCAAATCTTCCCACATCGTGACGTAGACATGTGGGGGCGTGTTAGAACGAGCCGTTTTAGGTAGGCGTGGCTGACTCTTAACTTTTATAAAGAATATCTCTTTGGATTTGAGACTTTAGTCTTTGCAACTTTACAGATCTTCTTTATGCACCAAGAGCTTGTAACACTTCAAAGAGAAAGGAAAAATTGATCTGCACAGTATCTTACTACATCTTGTAAGTGGTTAGGTGTGGAGTGTTATTTGAGTGTTCCCTGTGAGACTAATATTAATTTTGATGTGAGCTAGTTAATAATTTCAACTGAAAAAAAAAATCAATTTTTATATGTTAGGTTACATTTTATTTTGATGGTTCCCTTAGTTTATTGACTATAAGCAACTTTGCAACTACATGTCAACTAACATGTCAACTAACTATTACTATCATTATAGTATTAGTAGGCTTAGGTTAAGGTTAGGGTTGGTAGAATGTTGACATACTTGCAAAGTTACTTATAGTCAGTTTGTCTATTGGGGAACCATCAAAATAATGTGTTAGCATATATTTAGCAGACATACTACTAATACTCCAATGACTGCTAGTTGACATGTAGTTGCAGAGTTACTTATCAACAGCTGCCTAAAGAAGGGTACCATCAAAATAATCAAACTGATATTACAATGAAAATAGTTCAAAGCAAATGTGTCATATTACACATTCATCTGATCTGATAGCTGATCTTATGGCTGTTTGAGAAAAAATATATTATTATTATTATTATTTATTATTAATAAATACAACTACTTACACAAATTAAGCTTTAGCGTTAGTTCTGGCAGGTCACGTGAGTCAAGCTTGCATCAGCTGATTCTCAGCTGATCACATCTACCTATAGGAATACGACACCTATCGCGGCATTCCTATATAAGCTGTATTCAGTATTATTCAGCAGCTTTTTAGCTTGCTTCGGAGCAAATTACCCTCCTCCATCCCCAGCTCCACCTTTCGCCACAGTCAGGACTTAGCTTTCTGATATTCCTTGCTAATCAGACTCCTTTATCTTGAATAAAGTGTTACACTTAAATATCATTGAGTACATTAATGATATCTGCATTGTTCTGTTCTGTTAACCCTAGGGGGGTTATTATTGCTGCTCTCCCTGCTCATTCATGACAGGCTGCATGGATGGGCAGGGAGGTTTTTTGCCCAGAACAGAACCATACCGCCAAACCAAACTTTATGCTAAGTATCTATCATTCTGACGATAGTGGTCCTGACAGAAATAAGTAAATATTTAAAAACATTAAAACTGTTCTTATGAATATTCATAAGATTATATAGCATGTTATACGTTTTTTTTATAATGCATTATGCATTCATTATAACGCCATAAGAATACCCTTATAATGTATTATAAATACGGGCTTCATATCTACATTTTTTCAGTCTAGTGTGTATTCTATGCATATGTAATTCTGTTTAGGTGATATTGTTCACTGTGGATTGTTTTTTTTTTTCTTTTTCTCCCCCAGTTCATCCTAGCGATCAGGACTCCACTGAAATCCAGAATCTTTAAGAATTTGATTAGAAATGCATAATAAATTTGATTAGTTTACTGGCTCGTAAAACCAATGACTTGGACATTCAATTATAAAGTCCAGACTGTTAAATATTCACAGTCATGTCCTCTGTATCTCTGACAAGACAGAATCAAATGTTCATACATCATTTTTTATTTGCTTTGTCAAATTTCAGAGCCATCAAAATCATTATTTGTGTCGTAAAGTACCTGATGATGGATACAGAGCAGCAGACTTGTTGTCTACACAGTATATTTGATTGATTTCATGATGTTCAGTGCAAAGCAGTGGGACTTTTTTAATGTGTCAATTGGGGCATCTGAAAGAGAGCAATGCTCGTTTGCCATTGTATGTTGTTTGTTTTTTTTTTGTTTTGTTTTTTTCAGATGCACTTATAGAGTTTTCTAATGCCTGGCCTGTAGACTAGTTTAAAGTCAGAGCTGAATCTTGCAGTCTCTCAGAGCAAGCCTCTGTGTCTACGTTCAAACTGAATGGAAGTATCTGTTCTGCCTCATTTCAAAGTATGAACAGTTATGTCATTCAGGACTGTGAATAATACATTGCTGTTCAGATGATCTTATGCTAGTGTTTACTTCACAGGGAGGATACATCAAATGATCTCTTGAGAATTAAGCCTTTTTATTTGCCAAACCATAGAGGAGTGTAGAAAAGACCTTGAATTCACCGTTACAAGTTCTGCATTCATAAGAACACATCTAGGCACTTCCTTCATTCTCTAGCACATAATCCTGCTGCTATTCTAGATACATTCTATTTCACAGAGTAAAGTTACATACAAGTCAATTTTAAACATACAATCATGGTAAGGAGCACACTGAAAAAGTCTTCATCATTATTTTAAACTGACCTAATAGTACAGCAGTGGTTTGCAAGTCACAGTTGCACACAGCATGGGAAATCAATGCTAAATGCAAAAAAATGTAACCATTTAATACAGTACATACAGTAGAAAATTAAATAGGCTTATTGTCTTTTGAAAGGAAGATGGACATGCTTTTAATACCTTTTGTTAATCTGTTCAATGTTCAAATATCCTTGAAAACCATGAAGGAAATATGATGCGAGTTAAAGAAAATATGACTCGGACTACATTAAATACCAGTTAAAATGAGGATGGTTGACACCAGAAACAGTGTTTTATGTGCAGTGAATCAGTGGCTGCCAAGAGCCCATAACCTTTGAAATCCATTAAAATCCATTGATTTAGAAACCAAACATTTAAAAAAAAAAAAGTTATTGATGATATTTATAAATTGGCTTTAATACATATACACTTAGATTTTTAAGGTCAATTTGTTTATGTTCAGAGATTTTATTTTAGGATTTGATCTTGGCTCCCAGTGTTAATACCTTTTGTTAATCTGTTCAATGTTCAAATATCCTTGAAAACCATGAAGGAAATATGATGCGAGTTAAAGAAAATATGACTCGGACTACATTAAATACCAGTTAAAATGAGGATGGTTGACACCAGAAACAGTGTTTTATGTGCAGTGAATCAGTGTCTGCCAAGAGCCCATAACCTTTGAAATCCATTAAAATCCATTGATTTAGAAACCAAACATTTGTCGTATGATTTGTGGCAGCTAAATTACAATCAAAGTAAGATAATGTGATTGCTTGTTGATAAGTGCTCTTTAAGGCAGTTCATTGAATTAATCAGGAAGGTTTTTAATCAAATGCATCAGTGGTTTTGTGTGATTATCTGTCATTACCTTCATTTTATCCCTATTAAAACTGTTGATAAACAGCTTGATGAAGCCTAGTCAGAAACCGTTCTGTTGTTGTCTGAGTCAGATGTCTGAAGACCTCTACAAACACTGGCTGATTAGTTTTAGGACGCAAAATGGGGCTCACCACAAAAGAGGCACCTAAACAATCCATTAGGAAAGTTATGAGTAAATGACTTCCCTTGAAAAAGAGACGGCTTTGACCGGTGTTCCCTGTGTTTTGACCAAGAACCCAATAGATCTTAGTAACAGATGTCAGAGGAGGGTGAGAGGGGATGTAGACCCCTCCTTTCGCTGTCTCAAAGGGCCACTAAATCCTTTAATTACCAGGCCAGCGAGATGTGTCTTCAGGGAACTCTCTGCTAAATGTGAGCCCCTGTTCCTCAAATAAAGAAAAAAAACCTATTTGCTATTTTTTTTAAAGAGAGCAAAGTAATGGTGCTTCAGGCTATCATACTGCAAAAGGAATATGGCTGCTCCCATTAGGATGAATGGTTCAACGGTGTGGCTTATGAGAGGAGGGAAATGGTTCACACAATTTTTCAAAGAAGGGAAAAATGGTTGGAAACAATTGCGGAGTAGTGGAACATTTATTGTATGCTCTTTTATAAGGAGACATGACATTTTTTAAACCACTTAAGAGAGGTCCAGAGTCAAGCATCTTAGCAGGGTTCCCGAACGTTCTTCCTAGTGGAGTATTTTTTGTTTTATGTATTTATTATGTTAAAAAATATTGAAGGTTTTTCACGACTGGCTTAAAAAATAACTTCCATACAGTGTACACTCTAAAAAAAACACTGAGTTAAAAACAACCCATTTTGGGATATGTTTAAGCCAAGGCCTGGGTAAATATAGGACAGAACACATTTTGGGTTAATTTTACCCAGCAAATTGGGTTGTTTATTTAACCCAGCTAATGGGTTGATTCATTTTTACTATAATACTAGCTTATTTTTTACTTCATGCATGAAATTATGTTTACAGATTAAATCCTCTAAACATTTGTAAAATACTCCACACAACCACTGTTTTGCATGAATACTTCCTTTATTTTTCTTTATTTGTATCATTTACAGCATTGTTTATATAAGTTTTAATACATATTGCCTATATTTAAACTCATTTAACAAACATTAGAAGTAAAAATGAAACATTATACAGAAGTAATTCACATGTAATCAACCAGTCTCTGTTATTCTGTTTCCACCGTATCGGCGCTGGTTCTCGTGCCCGAGACGGAGTCGTGTTCGGTGGGGAACTGCTAAAGGACTGCCGCCCTGCGTTTCACTCTTAGCCGAAATATGCTGTGACAGACTCCATAACCTGCCCATAAACAAACCGTAAACAGCTCTGAGGACATATTTTAACATCCAAAGTATTTTATATTCTGTATCTTTATGAATAAAATTGGTTATTTTATGCAAAGCATCAGGCTTTTCCATCATGCAAAAGACTGACGCGACACTCGTTTAGGCCATTCACACCGCACCCCTGTATATTTCTGTATATTGCAAAATCCCCGTGATCAATAACTCATCCGCTGGGTTACGTCTGACCCAGGAGCTGGGTATTAGTGGGTAACACAAAAACTACCCAAACACTGAAAAAATTACCCCAAAAAAATGCAACTGACAAATGGAACTGCAAAAATGACTGTTCAATTATAAAGGAGCAGTCTGTTGATCAGCCAAACAGGTAGACCGCCCTCAATTCATCCCATTGGCCGAGCCACTGTTGGAGTGTTGGGCTGATTGGGTTGTTCAAACAAACAGAGTAATGATTTGATAGCATGGCACAGTGTTTACACTTGTTAGGGAAACTGACTTCAAATGGCTTACTTATAGTTGTCTCTGTAATATTAAAGGGATATTTCACCCAAAAGTGATCATTTTGTCGTAATTTACTCACCTTTATGATATATTTATTACTTTTACATCTTTCTTTTTTTGTGTGTGTAAGAATGTTTTGGTCAGTGTTTCTTCTAAAGCTATGACAGATTTGTGTGAAGAATAGACTGAACTGAAAATCTGAAAATTCCTTTCTCGCACGTGGCACATCCATGAGAGTAAACCAGAGAGGTACTGTAACAATGTCTGATTCATGAATGAATTGTTCACTTGACTGAAAATCGTTTTAATTAATTCCACTCAATAATTTGCTTATGATTAAGACTGATTCGCTTCTCAAGAGCAACTCACTGACAGCTGCTATAGCTCTCTGGAGGTGAAGGTTAGTGGTCAGTGAATAACAGCTTAAATTAAAAATTGTTTTTATCACCCAACACAGTCTTGTGATGACGGAAGTCCCAGATATGGGTGCCATGTCATAAAATAGTTTTAATATGAGTGGAGTATTTAACCTGATCACAATTGAATAAAAAAAAATCTTACATTTCAAAAGTTATTTATTATAACACTTTCATTTCCACAGTTATTCTGCAAACATTGCATACAGAAATCGAGCAAAGAAATTTTTTGGTGGCATTTTTGCCTTGAGCCCTGTTAATTTCTCCGTGGCCAAGGGTAGGCTAAGCCTTGCCCAGCTTTACACACCCACCAATGAGCAGCAGTAACGCCATTTGTTTGTCTGATGTTTTGTTAGTTTTACGTGGGTTTTAAATTTTGTACTGATTCATTCGAACAAAACAAGATTCAGGAACTGATTCAGTTTCAGATTGATTCAGTTCCAAACATTTTCATTTTGGAACTGTTTTCATCCGTGGAACAAAAACAGAGAAGTAACTGGCAATATTGTGTCTAAACTGTAAATTAGTACTTATTAACTTGTTGAACTGTTGTATAAAAGCACTCACTCGCAATTCTAAAACTTCTTTAATCGTGTACTAACTTTATCTTTCCATCAAAGGGCTCTTGAATGTGTCTTCGTTACACTAACATTATGAATTACCAAAAGAATTATAAACACTAATAGAGGGAAACGTGGGAATAAAATGAAATGAGGTCAGCCATCACAGCAGGAGAGAATTTATCAGAATTATTTTGCACAGTAGGTTAAGCACATCTGTAATCATTTTATAATCAACCTCACTATCCTTATGGAGTCAAATCTGTGATTAATTGAGTGTTTGATTGTGAGGTAGAATTTAGTAATTGCTTAAGTATAAATCTAGTCTGGCTAATTCAGAAGATATGGACACTAGATTTTACAGACTGGCATTGGTTTGTATTGGTATGCTTGGCTCATTTCGTGAAGCAGTTGTGAGAGCACATGGTTAATTAGCTTTGACTGGCCACTGCTATAAATAGAAACCACGGGGCCTCATCCATCAAGACCACTGTGAGCTTTTAACAAACAGAACATTTAACATTCTGTTTTATGGCTCTGGGACATTATCAGTTCAGGGGCAATGTTCTGCATCTCGGTTGAACGTGCAGGTGCGTATTATAGTCCCATCCGCAATACCAAGTGACAGCATATCATTCTCCAATTTAGGAAAAGTCTCAGTTTCCCAGAGAGCTAATAGTGTTCGCTAAGGTTAATTTCCTTCCATACATCTGCCATCAATAAGCAATTAGGTGCTGAGGAAACAAAAGCTCTCAAACCTTGACACATTCCTCCATCCCTTTTGTTTTAATCAATTAATTTCAATTGCACATTTATTGGAGAGTAGCAGATGGATTTAGACTTAAAGTGACACTTGGAAAAAAAACGTTATTACCCTTGGTCTCCTGATACGCCATCTTTTTTCTTCCTCTGCCTGCTTAGTATGCAAGCGTTATTGATCAAGTGATTCACAGCAGATGTCCTGAAGGGCTCTTTTTTAAAGGAATTGTTCACTCAAAAATGAAAACACTTTCAAACATGTATGACTTTCTTTTTGAGAGAAACGTACGAAAAAAAATTATCATTATTAGTTTAATCATTATCTCTTGCAGATTCACAAATTCAAAGTAGTGATAATCCAGTTCAACTCACTGATCTGATTCCAGTGGTTTGCAGCTTACTGGAAGGGAGAATTATCAGTTAATAACAACAAAATTCTCTTTTTGTCTCTCAAAGCTATTATACATCTTCAAAACAACTGAAATACAAGTCATGTAGACCACTTAAATTTTTCACTGTAATCCTTTTTGAAGCTTGAATGCTAATTGCTTGGAAAAACGAGACCTTTCTTCCTTTTGTGTTCCACTGAAGAAAATAAGTCATATGTGTTCGGAAGGACATAAAGGTGAATAAAAGACACAATTTTCATTTTTGGGTGAACTAACTCTCTAATCCTTTGCTGATATCACATGCCTTTTGTCATCCTTTCAACATGCAAAAAGCACCAGACAGCTTCAAACTAAGCAGAAGCAACATCCAATTGTCTCAGCAGGGTATGAAAGGGAATTTGCAGGAAGTGTTTTATGTGATAATGCAGCTGCCTGAATAGTCAATGCACACCTTCACTGATGCGTTGACAGAGGATCATAAATCGCTCGGTGCTAGTAAAAAATGCAGATGTGATAAACCCCCACACCCCTTTTCATCCCTGAACAGCTGATAAAGTCAGCTCATTCCAGCTGACAGGTAGGCTTAAATAAAGGCTATTCAAAAGGAGAACCGGGAAGGGCTTTGTTTTCAAGCCTTCCAGCGTCATTTCCTTTCTACATTAAGTACCAGGAAGTCCGTCTTCATCTTCCCCATGGATCCCCACAGACGATCAAGATATACGCTTCTGCTTTTCCGATGTCATGACACGCTTGTATGGCTCCCCAGTGGAGCTTGGCAGGAGTTGGTGGATATTATATGCATAAAACGGCCTTTATGGCTGGTGCTTTTTATGTTTCAGATAGCTGCTGGAATGCCGTGCACTATAACAGCACCCCCAGGACCGCACATTTGCGGTTCTGCATCGTAGGTGGTTGTATCTCATTTCGCTGCGAGGGGTCAGAGTCTTTGCAGACCAAGAAATCCAGTGCTGAAATTCCCTGTGGCCCTACCACGATCCTCTCATCTTCCAGACTTCTGCTTCCTTCTTCTCTGTATAATGCTGCTTCTTTACTCTGAACTGGCCTATATGAGAAGCTACTCTGACATGCTCCAAAACCCCCAGCCATGCACCACTACGACTACGTCTCCACTTGAAAGTGCATTGGATATACACAAGATTTAAGAATCTGTTTCAAAGACCAAAGAGTGTTAAAGCTGGTATGGAGATTTAGCATTCAAACGCTTAATAGGGAATAACTATGCATTTTGAAGAAAATGCATCTTTGAAATGCTGCTCAGATTGATGAACATGGTAGAAGTGTCCCAGAATGTCTTATAGATGTCCTTTTCTATTCCACAGCTCCACCCAACAATATCTCAGTTGTGGCAGAGAACACGCCAGCACCATTCAGCCGCTACCAGGCCCAGAACCTTACTCTTGTCTGCATTGCCAAAGGAGGCAAACCAGCTCCATCGGTGAGTCTAAGGCAATTGTATGCACAAACACATGCTGTTTATTCTATAAATAGGCATCATTTACAGTGGAGAGATATCCCTAAGTTTTTTTTTTTGGCCATGGTCAATTTTGTGCCCACTATGTTACGCAATAGCTCACAGCAGGGATGTGTCTAATACAGAGGAGTCATCTCCAATTGCTGAGCAGCAGTTTCTTTCATGTGTGTTATAATGAGGGGAGTTTGGGACTTTTTTCAATGTATTATCTTTTGTATTTTACAGAAGAAAGGTTTGACATAAGTGACAATTTCTTTAATATTAGTAACCTAAGACTTTTTAATGATATATTTTATTTATTTATTATATATATATGTATTTAATTTAATGATAATTTAAAAAATTACTTTATTTTATTTTCCAGCATTTTTTAGGGGCAAGATAGAGTCCTATATTTTTATTTAATTATTCTTATTTACTCTTTGTACAGTGATTGTGTATAGGGTACAGAGTGCAAAGGCCCTATAACTGTTTAAAGTTAATCTTTTCATTGAATTCAGTGGAGTTTCTGCGGCCCACACACATCAACCTCATGAACACCATCCACACAAGCTCCGCTTGAGTTCAGCCAGTGGTTTGTGAAAAATCCCACCAGCCCATTAATCATGCTCTGTGGGCGCACCATAATGTATTCCGGATCTATCTTGCCCCCATCTCCAGCAATTAAGAGCCCAGCGTGATAGGCATGTGGTGTGAAAATGATTTCAACCACCCCACCTGAAGAGTCGCATTGCCGAGCACAAGGCTGACCAGTTCTGGCCTCCATTAGCACAAAACCCATGAGAGCAAGTCCCAAGGAGCGCTCACCCCGCCGCTCTGCCCCTCATTACCAGCCAATCCACTGCCATTCATTCACACAAGACAGTCTCTGCTTCATCAGCGTAGGCTGAACGCTCCACATGAAAAACTCCCAGGTATACCCGCTAATGCAGACAAGCGACGGGAGCCAAGAAACAGCAGTTAAATTAGAGCTGAAAAGATCTTAGTCAAAGGTTCCTGGATGTCTGGGAGGCTGATGAGGCTCTTGCGATAAATATTTTTCAAAGGGGTTTCAGATCTGGGCTGTTGGTAGAATGTGGCTTGATTTGTGTCATCCTCAATAGCGAGTGAGCCGGTTTTCTAACATATCTGGACTCATTTAGATCTTCCTGATTCTCACATTATTGTCAATAGTTATAAATCTTCAGACAATTATGCCATGTGCACAGAATTTAGTTTTTTTTTTTCCTTAATCATTAATGTTGTTAGTTGGGCTGTGAAAATTATTAAGGGTTATTATTAATATTTTTTATTATGTTTGTCTTCATCAAAACAAAAGCATTTGAAGGCTGGACCATACAGGGTAGCAAACAATTACGTTCATTAAGTATATAGTATCTTGTAGTAATTAAGAATGGGGTCGAGAAATCGGTAAAGGGAGGAGTAGTTTTATGCATTTTGATGAGGCTCTAAAATTCATTCAGAATCTCGATGGGACTAAAGCTAGACGGGTAAAAATGTTTTGCCAAATTATATTACATCTCATGTGGATTACTGCCTCTATTCTATTTTCAAACCTTAGAAGCACTGCAAAAACATTGTTTTTGTCTTCAGGAAATAATTTGGTATCTCCGGACCTGAAGCTGCCCCATTAAGGGAGAACAATGATGTCAGTCACCTTGTAATCAATCTACTGTACTGTAAAAACAACAACAACAATAAAAACTGAGTAAACAAACAAACACGTACTGTAACACTTGGGGCATTATTTGGTTATTAACTAGGGAAGTCTCCAGATACCTAGACCTAGATACTACTAAATCTTTCATTCTTTTTACATCTAGTTGTTTAGATCTACATACCAAACAATATTCTGATCTGGATAAAGACAAGATAGTGATAAAAATGGCTATGGGGGGGAGGGGGTTCAGGAAACCAAATGTAAAATGCAATCTTAATGCTTTTAAAAGATTCAGAAAGCTAACATTAGTTAAAACCAAACCAAATAATATATATTATACCAAATCTAATATTTATATTGTATTGCAGGATGTTTATTTACTTATTTGCCTCTTGCTTCACTAAGCCTACAAATAAGATACTGCTGTGCTCCAGGGCTGCAGCATTGGACTAAATTTCTCTTCTGCAACTTCAAATGCCTTTCTCCTTTACTCTTGTCTTATGATGCCTTTTTTTTGCAATCTTTAGTAGTCAAATCAATGCCATGGCTTTGCAGTTTATCCCCCTCTTGAAATCAATTTAACAGCCACCGTGCATAGCTTGGGGTTCAAAACATTGTATCATTCCCACAGTGAGCTGAGCACCAGGCACGTTCATCTCTGTAACGGGGCTGACGAGACGTGAGACGTGTGGATCCATCTGCAGGCTTTATTAAAGAGACGTGGTAAACAGGCAGGGTCAAACAATGGCAAACGGGTATATGGCGGGCAAAACACAAGAATAGTCCCAGGGCTAGCGTAGGTCACCGATCGGCAGACAGAATCACAGGGGCGAGACGAAAGGGAAAAATCCAGGAAAACAGGCAAAGATCAGAAACCGCGAAAACAGGCAAGGCAAGGCAAAACGAGGAAAACACAGAGACTCGGAATGGGGTATGGGCTAAACAATACTCAGCAGAGAATGGCACTTTGAGTGGGTGTTATATAGTGAGTGAGGTGATAAGAAACAGCTGTGTGCAATGAGTGCAATCAGTGCAGTGTGCAAACTGTGCAATGAATGATGGAATATGTAGTCCGGGGTGCTATGCAAGTTTGAGTTGTGCAAGAGTCAATGTAATGGAAAGGGTGACCTCTGGTGGTGAATAAACGGAAGTCCATGGACCGAATTCGTGACAATCTCACGTTTTTGGAAAAGGTTGTCTTGATTTTGTCACTATTCAGCTCTTTTCAAACAAATTTGTCTTTCATCAGGCTGACAAAATTCTTTAATATGAAGGGATAGTACACCCAAAAATGAAATTCTGCCATTATGTGGTGTTATTCCAAACCTGTTATATATAAACACAAACCAGTAAAGTTCCACAAATGACTAAAAAACAAAACCTAAGCAAGCTAATTTATGCATTTACTGATTTGGTTCCCTATGTCACTCACTGACTCAGTGATTCGGTCGCAACAGTTTTCAGCTCAGTGAATGACATTTCATGGCATTGGCATTTCAGTCTTTTGCATTGTTTTTTGCTTGTTTTGTTTTGTTCTGTTCTATTGGGGGGTTTTTTCACATTAAAAACAAATCTAAACATTTGTTTTTAATGTGAAGATTATTGAAAATGTCACCTTTGTGTTCCACTGAAAAAATAGCAGCAGTCAATAGGAGTAACAATGAGTTAAGTAACATTTATAATAAAAAAAAATTTTTATGTGATCTGGTCCATTAAAGTAATTTTTTTAGTTTTTTTAGTTTTAAATTTTTTTGCTGGCCAAAGTAGTCCTGAACATTATTATGTACATATGCAGCATCATATGTTTTTGATTACTGATGCAGTTGTAGAAATGCTGAGTTTGCTGCCAATTATTTTCCTTTTATTATATTAACAAAAGGGGCTGATAATAGAGAGGTTAATGAGATCAAATGAGTAGCATTCAGCCATCATGATGGTGTCTCACTCTTACATAAATATAACTGCTTTCTTTAGGCCACTGATATAACTCATGTACATCATTTTAATTGTATTTGTCCAAAGTATTCTTTCTGTTTGGGAGTCTCCTCACATGGCTGATAGACCTCAATACCATGAAGAGCAGCATTCAAATAAACAGGAGTCCATCAACTGACGGGCCAGGCTGGTGTGTCCTCTGCACAATCTGGTGCTGATTGAAAGAGGGCTAGATAATAATCCCCCATATTATCTGTCATTAAGTCCGTTCTGATCTCACTCCCGCATTGTCACAGCACAAGTAAGGCCATCATTCCTTTGACACTGCAGTGATTAAATATGACAATTTTAGGAAGTAGAAAAAGAGGCCAAAGGAACAGTCACTATTGCTAAGTCTCTAAATGAGCTTTCCACTCAAAATAGTGCACTTGGCAATAAGCTGCATGCAGGTGCTTTCATTAGCGTCCATTCACAGGCAATCCGCTCCACTGGTGGCGTGAAGCATTGTGCTCTGGCGAGCACATGGAATTACATCGCTGTTTGTTTGCTGCACTCGTTTAAATCCACCGAGGTGCAGGCACATGCATGCTTTTTTGTGCACATCCATTGTGAAAAGCGTGTTGGAATGTCAGTACATTCCAGACCTGCAACTGAAGGTTTTGTTTCTTTCCTTTGTAACGTTGTGCATTAGAACTATCAAAACACTTAAAGGGCACTGAACTACATGCTATTTTGGCTTATTTCAGCACTTACTGTATTATTGTGCAATATATCCTGCTTGGATACACTCTACATTGGCTGCTGTGTAATTACTCTCCTTACTAAGGCGTGAGACACAAGTGCTGCGTTCATGCGGAACTATTTCAGGTTGCGTGGGAGTTAGATGTGTGACAGCCCAGCATCTCCCTAAAAAGGACTTTAGAAACTCTGCTTTTCCCCAGACAACAACCACTCAAAGGCAACCCATCAACAGTGCGTCAAACATGTCTGATATCTAATTTGTATTGACTGAAATGAGCATTGTGACTATGGCTGTAGATACAAGGCAATTATTGAAGGCACATTAGAGAGAAATTAATATAAGGACAATTGATTATCCCCTGTGAAAAGAAACAATGGGCTTTTCCTGCTCATTGTGTGATAAGACATTACCAGTAATAAGCAATGTTCTGTTGAAATGATTAATGGCACTTACCGTAATGTACGGTAGTTAACATCCAAATTGGACATTGTGGGGTGTGTTTGAACAGTTTTAAACAAAACTCTTGTGCATGATGACTCGCATTGCTTTAGAAAATGTTGGGGAGAGCATATATGTTCAAACTGTGTTAAAGTAAAAACTCAAGTATGCCATCCACAAAACACAAAAACTAAATTCTGTTCAAACAGGGCTAAATTCCACAAGCTGTATTATAGTATGAATAATTGAAGAGACCGTGTTTGCTAAGAACAGTGCTTGGAATGAGTTGAGCATGTTGTGTGACCGTTACCTTGGTGATTAGCATGTGTATGAATAGGAGTTCTGTGCACTATTTGCAGAGGCAGACTACCTCTCTCTCTTTCAGATCTAGATTGCGGCAGAGGATTTATAGCTCCACATGCTGGCGACATGTAGGAACTGCATGATATTTGGCATATTAACCAAAGATATGGGACTCTCACATAACATTCATCAAACCAAGATAGAATTAATAGAAATTTATAGATTTTGGTTAGACATTTAGTTTACTTTTGTATGATAAACCAAGGCTCACATTTTTGTTCATATGTATACATTCTTATGCTTTGCATATATATAACCATTATCGTAGTTTACTATTTCACTGAATGTTTTATCCAAAGCGACTTACTGTATACTTCTTACAGTGCCAGGCCCCCTGAGGGATTTATGCAACCTTGATATAGTGTGTTTACATGTCAAGCGGGTATGTGATAAACTGTGGCGTTGATGCTACAGTACGCATGCTCAGAAAACTCCCTCGTGTGACTTTGTTTGACCAAGTAAAACTGAGGCCTGTCGAACCTCCATACATTGCAATTGAACTAGCCTCTATTCAGCCATAGCGTGAGTTATTGCATTGTCTTTTCCTAATGGCTCCGTAGTCAAAGCATTGTTTTATCTCCTCACACAATCACTAATATTAGGCATTAACTGCTGTCTGGAGCCTTGGCTAATAGCTTAGGGTTCCACTATGCATCTGCTTTTGTCTGCTCTTCCCTGTGGCTGCAGGTGCAAATGGTCAGATAATGTAAGTAAAAGCCACAGTGTGGTATATGCTGTTAACCCCTCTCAGCAGCCAAGATAAAGTGTGTACTTTAGAGCACATTAGCCACAAAAACAGTCCTCGCATGGAGGGAAATAGCGCTGTCCCTTACAAGCCTATCTCTCGCTTCCTCTCTCTCTCTCTGAATTCTTGTGACATTGCTAGCAGAAAACAAGACTTCTCAAGGACTTGAGCTTAATTCACCCATGTTATATTATGTTTATTTACCCAACAGAGTGCAGGGGCATAAATGGTGAGATCAAATCAAAGCCAGACAAAGCCACACACACACAGAACGAAAGAACAAAAAGGGATACAGTGCAAGGATAGGTCTTGTGGGTAACACTTTAGAATAATGGTCCGTTGTTAACAAGTATCTATGCAGGAAGTAATAGGTAGTACTACATTAACACTTAACTTAATACTATTAACTAATAGAGAAGCAAGATTAACTAAGCAGTAAGTAGTAGCAAATTTAGGACACAGGTAGTTCCTTATTAGATATTTGATAATTATTAAATAAAAATATCCTCATTGAGAACTACTTGTGAACTATGACCATTTAATAAAGAATAACCAATTAATAACTAATCGCAACAGTAACGTCTTAAAAGTGAACGATTGGGTTCTTTGTGTAAACTAATTTATGAATTTGATATCCCCCAAATAAGTCGGCTACATTTTAAAATTGTGACTACTACTCTTACCAAAGGAGATTGAGAGTAAAAGGGGTACAAGCAGAGCACTGTGCAAACATTAATGCTACAGGCATTAGGCCTACTGAATTTAATACATATATCTGGAGGTTGTTTGTTGAAGTGGGAACTTAATTCCCTGTCAAGTGATTTACCAGCTGGGAATCTTAATACC
Organism: Sinocyclocheilus grahami; assembly: GCF_001515645.1. Classification (NCBI taxonomy): domain Eukaryota; kingdom Metazoa; phylum Chordata; class Actinopteri; order Cypriniformes; family Cyprinidae; genus Sinocyclocheilus; species Sinocyclocheilus grahami. Next base: position 757,188 of record NW_015505199.1, on the reverse strand, counting down.
CAAATGCACTGTAGTGGAGCGAGGCTGTTACAGCAATGCGCTAGTGGAACACAAACACAAAGCAGAAACTGTGTCACGTATATTTGCCATTCACCGGCACTGTGGGCTGCATAATGCTTTGCATTGTCCCAGATACTTTTGTTTCGGTAATTTCACAATTTACTGTGATTGCGGCAGATACTGACTATCGCGTCCTCTGTTTAAAAAAGAATAATAATAATTCTCACCTTTTTTATACCAAAAAGATGCTGCTTTTCATGCTGTAGATGTGTAATCTGAAAAAATGCTTTCAGAACCAGCCTGCATATCCAGTTGGCAGTCAAGCGATGACGTAACTGACTATTGTACTGCATAATCTGCCAACAAATCAACGAAGTGCATCACAGTCTTTGTTTACGATTCTTAGGAGTTTGAAGAATATATTTAAACATCCAGAGTTATTTGATCTAGCATGTAGTCACAAGTTTATTTTTATATAACAGTCTGAAGTAGTTAAAATGCATTACAAATGGAATTTTTAGTAATCAGTTCACACAATTGAATAAATAAAAATTGTAAATTAAATTTATTTTCGCCAGACAATGACAATAAAGTAGCTGGAGCCAATAATATTGATTATTATTATTATTAGTAGTAGAAGTAGTATTTGTATTATTATTATTATTATTGTTGTTATTAAATTATTTCATAAATGTTACATATTTTATGTTCATTTATTTTAAGACCAGCGTATTTTCAGGGACAGTTCAAATCAGTTTCCATCCAACTTTTATTTGTTGGTTTATTTATTTATTTACTTACCAGCATATTTTAGACCAGTTGGAGTCAGTGTCTGTCCCTTTTATTTATTTATTTAGTTAGTTAGTTAGTTAGTTAGTTGCTTGCTTGCTCTTTGTTATAAAATGCACTGTCTATATACGGTTCTCTTTTCTTTTTAAATTTTTTTTTTATTATTATTCCTTAATTCATTTACATTATTTTATTTTTTATTACCAGTATGTTTTAGGGCCTGGTTGGAGTCTGTATCCATCCCACATTCATTCATTCATTCATTCATTCATTCATTCATTCATTCAGATATTTTTATAGGCCAGTTGGAGGCAGTCCATTTTTAGTCCAACTGACATGTTTTCAGGTCAAAGGGTTTACCTGACATTTAAAAAAAAATGTAAATTATTGTTTTAGTCTGATTGAAGTGCACAATCATTGACTTTTTGTCTCTCTTGCCAGGTATATTTCAAGCGGGATGGAGAGTTGATAGAGGTGATCTCCTATGTTTCATCCACCGTGGATTACGAGGGTGGCGGCTCCGCTGGCGTGCGTGGAGCCAGACCTCTGATCAGCAGGGATCTGGATGACACTAAACTGAGGAAGTCTCTATCTCTGCTGGGTCCGGATGGCAGGCCCGGACGCCTCTACACAGAGAGCCCTGGGCGGAGCTACATGGCCAGACAGCCCGGTCAAGAGCCCAGCCCAGCCACAGAGACCTTCCCAGAGACAGTGGTCAGCCGAGAGTTCCCACGGTGGGTTCAGAGCACTGACCCCCTGTACTACTTCAGCAACATGCAAATCCCCCAGAGCGATGGGTCTGTGCTGGTTCAGGCCAAGCTCACCTGGACTCTGAATCCGCAGTTGGACAACGACGCCCTGTTTAGCTGCGAGGTCTCACACCCGGCTCTCTCCATGCCTATGCAGACTGAGGTCACACTGGGTATGTCTTGCTTTTGTTGGCTTTAACATTGGATGCAGATCTTTAGCTTTGTTTTTGACCTTCAACCTAATTATTCACCTCCCCTCATCTGATCACGGGTGAATCCTTTTACATCCCCACCTGACAGATGCAGTGAGACCAACACTGGTTTCTATTTGTTGCTTAATTGCGTTACAGGCAAGCAGATTGCAGTTACTAATGCAGAATGCAAAATCTCCCCGTGATTGACAGGCCAATTCATCGAGCTGTCTGCGCAGTAGATTGAGCTAACTTGACCATGTTATTGAAAAAGTCAACCTGAATTAAAGAAATCAAGCATAAAAGGGAATGTTGCAGTGTGCTCAAAGACAGCATTGTTGCTGGATCTCACTATTGCAATCCATTGATAATCTTAAAGTCTACCATCTGCTAATTAAGACGCTAAAACGATAATATGCCAAACTGCTTGTTGCGTTTCATATTTGTGTCAGTAAAACAGGCTTGTTGCATTCACTTGTTTATAAGTAATGAAAGTCGTGGTGCAACAACGCCAAAGAATGGGATCCTGGCATACCTTTGTATTTTCATGGATGAGATTTTTTTTTTTTGTGCCTTTTTTGCTTTTAAAGCTACAACAAAGATGGCCTGACGATCCCATTATCACTTCAAAGGCAGCACTCACTTGTAGTCTCTGCTATCAGCCCTCAGAAAGAGGCAAGTGATGAGACGCAAGACAAGATAAACAGAGACATTTCTCTCACTTAGTGGTGCAGGAACAGTGCAGAAAGAGATGAAGGCGGGGGAAAGGACAAAAAACAGTGATAAGATGAAGAAAGTGTGGATGGTCTAGAAGTTGCTGCGGTTTCCATTCAATATTTCTCTCTGGTTCTCATTCTCACTTGTTCCGTCATTCTCAACTCATTCCAGCATGTTCTCCCTCTGTGCATTTCATGGCTGCTCAGACAGAAATCGCAATCCTATCGCAAGAGTATCTGCTTGTTTTGCAAACGTTTAGCATGAGAGAGAGAGATGTGATTTCATTTTCACTAAAACATAATTCCCTGGTGTTTATAAAATAATTATTGCAACCGCAGGAAAGAAAGCAGAGTAAACTTTGATCATATATAGCCACGATATACCAAAATGAATCATGGGATGCAGTGCGTGAGGAATTGGTTTGTGCTAAATGACAAAGACAGATCCCTTAGTGACAGAACTGTGTCAGCTAGGAGAGATTTAGCTTTACCTTTTATACTGCAGTAGGTGTATTCGTACAGCTCTCAGTTAGCAAAACTGCTTAATGTTATTTACACATAATAATAAACAGAGAAATGTAAAAATATATGAAGAGTTCAGATGCAAAAGCCTCTAAGTGCCATCTGACAATTTCTTTTAAAATTAGCATTTTTATCAGGCTCCTATGTTTAGGTTCAGAAAATTCACTTTAATGGCAATGTATAGGTCCTTTTCTATGCCATTAAAGTTAAATAAGCGAACATAAACATAGGAGCCTGATAAAAATGCTAATTTTAGAAGAAATTTTCAGATGGCACTTAGAGGATTTTGCATCTGAACTCTTCATATATTGTAGGACGTATCCCAAAGGGACATAATGCATACTAGTGGTGTTAAATTGTTTACAGTTTCCAAGCAACATCATAACTTGGCATATTTACTTTTTTTTATAACTGCATTAATATTATAATTTTTAACCCTATTCATGTTATGCTATTCAGTGTTCCTGTGACTCAGTGGTAGAGCATTGCGTTATCAGCGCTAAAGGTCATGGGTTCGATTCTCAGGGAACACACATACTGGTAAAAAATGTATAGCCTGAATGCACTGTAAGTCGCTTTGTATAAAAGCGTCTGCTAAATGCATAAATTAATTATGTTATGTAATGTGAGTGTTTTTTTGCACTGATGCCAGATTTTTTTCGTTCGTTTTGATGCATCCATTGAGTTACAAATAAAATAAGAAAATAATCGTTTTTATTTGTAAAGTAAATTCAGTGCATTAGTAGTCGGCCTTACAGTTTAGTATGTAAACCACATTTTCCGTGAACATTTTCGATGTAAATTTAACAATTGATGATGTCAGCATCAAAGCAGTTTTTAAAATATGTGTCTTGAGAGCAGGAATGCTTGCACCTGAAGCTGCGCTAGGAAAGCAGGGCGTTGTGTCATTGTTTGCAATGTAGCGAGAGAGAAGTAAGTTCGCTGGAGTGTAGGCCTAGAAAAGCCTTGCTAACTTTCGACTTGTATATTTTAACAAGGCCTTCAAACCATTAATTTAACAGCATCTCTGTTACTTAAGAAAACAAAATAGTGAGCACTATTTTGGCTTCTCTTTGTTCTTACACAGAGAATACAAAACAAAAATGTGCAGTTGTTTTTTTTAACTGGATCGCACTTAGAATTCAAAACATTAACAAACCTGGCTTGAGCTTGGCACAGCCCCAAGTGATAAAAGTGAGCTCCTATGTGAAGAAATGCATGCATATGCGTGAGAATTTTCTTATTTGTTTCCTTTGTTCTTTGCTTAGCATGTGCAAAACAGCCATTTTTGAAGTCAGAATTAAATCCTATATAAACCGTTAAAATGTTTATATGTTTAATGTAATTTATTCCTGTGATGTCAAAGCTGATTTTTCAGCAACCATTACTTTAGGAGATAAGACTGGAAAATGTTATGTAGGCTATGCAGTTGCTCTAGTAGGTTTCATTCCAGTTACTATCATGGCACCACCAGTACAGGTGATCCACTACTAACCTGTACTCGGTCAGAAAATTAAACGCAAGTCACAGGAGCATTCACAAGTCATACATTTTCACAATTTTTAATATTTTCACATGAGACCGAAACATCTTGACAGCGACTCACATTTGTATTACATTCACTGAATATTCATGTGGTGAGACTTGCGCTGCGCTCTAAATGGATGCGGTTGGTCCGTGGAGGCGGTGTTCTCAGAACGCTGTCCTCACCTCAGAGCATCACGGCTGGGCTTGTTGCCCTGACTTGGCTGTCTGTTAGTCATATCCAAATATGCAGTGATTCAGTCAGTGCCTCTCCATAATTAAAGCTGAGCCAGGCTCAGCAGTGAGGATTTGCATGGGTGAAGGTGCAACTGATTCAGCAAAACACAGAAGGGGAATGAGGGGAATGTTATATTCTCCCATCCAGAGGCTAGAGATGATCTATGCCTGCACGCCAAGTTCCTCTACCCAATAGACCGATAATAAGTGCGCAGATGTTTGTTGTGGGTTGTGTGTGGGAGTGTGAATGAATCTGTGCGCATTCAAACAACCTTATTTCTCTGTCAGGGGTATTAATGGCTTGGAGGTTCAGTGGACCATAAGAAGTAGGAGAAAAGTTGGCAAGTTTTGGTCAAACAAGTCTGAAAAGAAATCCAGGGTTAAATACGACATGGTTTATATATATTGAGCATGGATAACAAACATCCTTTCTTGGTCCTGGAAGAACATTTGTATCAGCAATCATAAGTAATGGTAGATTTTGGTTGGCTGGTAAGAATGTTGATCCAGGAACATGTTGTACTTAGGTAAATAATATTAAGTCCAGAGTCATTACTTAGCATGGTTGGACAGTGTTAGCTCTGCTAACTAATCCAGCTTGGGCTGTTTTTTTCTGGCTTTTAAGGCTGGTCTAGGCTGGTTTATGCTGGTCTAGTTGACAATTGTGCATGAAGACAAAAAAGTCGTCTGAAAGTAGATTTTTATGAAACACCAATAATTTAATAACACCGTTAAAGGGATAGTTCACCCAAAAAATAAAAATTACCCCATAATTTACTCGCCTTCAAGCCATCCTAGGTGTATATGGCATTCTTCTTTCAGACGAATACAATCGGAGTTATATAAAAAAAATCCTGACTGTTCCAAGCTTTATAATGGGAGTGGATGTAGCCCAAAATTTGAAGTCCAAAAAATTGAACCAATCCATTATAAAACAAGTCCACACTGCTCTGGGGGTTAATAAAGGCCTTCTGAAGCGACGCGATGTGTTTGTGTAAGAAAAATATATTTTATAAACTTTATAAACCTTAATCTCTAGCTTCCGCTAACTGTCATACACGCATTCACGAGAGAGTGGCATCCAGCGGATGATGTAGCACGTAGGCAAACGCGGTGATGAACGTGGAAGTGATGAACGTGGAAGTGGTGAACGCGGAAGCTCAGAGGAGAGAGCAAAACAAAACACCGGTCATGAATTAGTAGTACAAAACGAGGATTTGTAAAGAAAAATGTCGGAGGATTTCAATATAAGCCAAGAGGACACTTTGCAAACTTTCCTTTGCTGTAAACAAAACTTGTTTCTCGCGAGACTAGCATATTCTCACCGGAGTTTACGCTACACTGTAAATAGGTTGCTGTAAATTTTACAGTAATGTAATGTTTTTATTATTTATTATTAGCTCTAAAAAGGGAAATATTTATGACGAATTATAACTGGTTACGGTTCATAATAAATATTTAGATTATATCTTCGAATTAACTGTAGCAGAATCAATATTACAATTATTTGATCTGTCCGTCCACCGAGCATACAATATAATCATTTATCAATTCAAGGGATATTTATTTTCTGGCCACGGAACAATAAACTGTCCTTCTTTGTACAGTGCTAGCAGTATTTCTTAGCAAAATGTAGCGAGGGTTCAAACATTCATTGACTTGGAACTGTGAACAGTAAACAGAGACAATCCGTTGTGAATATAAGGGATTTAATAAATGAAAACTATATCTAACATATAACTAACTAAAACATATATACACAGAATGAAACAAAGTAAGGAAAAGAGAGAGAATAGGAAAAGAATGGCAGTATTTCACATCACTTAACCACAACCTTTGAAAATCATCAGAGAATCCAAAAATCACCTTAAAAAGGGTCTGAACCTTAAACACGCATCTGAATAATTTTAAGCGGTTACTTGCATTGGTTTTTCGATTGCTGAAGAAGAGTCCGGATGCGGTAGATAACGGAGGTCTTTTGATGAGTTCGTAAGGAGTCAGCTGGAAGTTTTTACTTCTGGTTCTTCTGAAGAAGAAGTCCACAGCGACTAACGTTACTTGAAAGTAAAAACTGCCGGAAAATAAAACTCAAAAGGAAGGTCTTGAGAGTC
>NW_015505199.1:720864-749609 GCF_001515645.1 Sinocyclocheilus grahami | reverse complement strand
TTAATAAAAACGTTATATACTACATCTGAACGCACCTACAAGGAAGGTACATAATTAGTTGATAATCCATCATATTCAAATTATTAAAGCTCCATTTTTTACAATGCATTCTCAATCAGTAGAGCAAAGTGTTGAAATAATGGGTTTGATTCCAGGGGCAGTTCTACAGTGAGTGGATATCCAGGGCTTAGCCTAGAAACATTAATGCATGTATCAGAATACACGGGATACACTTCAAATAAAATAGGCTATGCTAAAAGTTACATTGGCTAAATGGCTTAATTTTTTATTTTTAAAGAGATAAGTATAATTAATTATAATTTGCACTTACAAATTGCATAAATAACATTACAGTGTCTCCCACAGACTTTCATTCTATTTGTGGCGGCATATATATGCGAACTCATTCTCTGCCAGCAGGAGGCGCTGTGTGAGTGATAGAGATCGAGGTTTCCCCGGTAACGCTGTACACAAAGCAGAGCTCCACTCACAAACACTGCTTTATCAGACATTACAATCAAGAAGAAATGAAAATGAGTTTCCTTCAGAAATACAGTGATATAAAAACACCTGCACCGGGTTTCGATTTTGAAACGTGCAGTGCTCATGTTTATTCAACATGTGCTAGCATGTTCCTCTCAAAGTCAACCTGTTCTGTGAGTTAGTGGAGAACAGCAGCTAGAGGCTAATTTAGTGACATTAAAGTTAGTTAAGCTGATAGAAGCTCACCTGCTGTTAGCACCGCTACGAGGCAATCACAAGACTCCAATACACCTCCGATGCAGACATGACCACAAACTTTAAAATAAAATACAAAAGATGTTCTTAACAGTGGTGTTTCTTCACTCAGTGTTCCTCAGTAGGTTGTTAGCTCGCTGTTTTATGTTAACTTTACGTCTGTCACTGAATTTAGAGAGCGTCTCTAAAGTTACATACGACATTGGTACACACTTTCTGACTTAAATAGCATTTGAAGAGAATTACCTTACTTGCGATAAAGAGGCAGAGTAGAGAAGATAACTTACTATGCTTCTCTTTGTTCAACTAAGTTAGTTAACTTCGGCTAACTGACATTATTAACTTACCAGTTGATGTTATCATCGATACTATGGCATTCACAAGAAGAGGATCCAAAATACACCTCCGACGTTGCAGACTACATCCAGACTAGAAATCTGTAAATAACAAACAAAAGAAGTACTAGAAAATACTGTTTAATATCACCACTGAAACAGTGGTTTGCCTAACGCACTTTACAGTATTGCACGTTAATTCGCTGTTAAGGTTAAATAACGACTCACCAGAGGAGCTAACTTGCATTAAAGGGCAGCAGAACGTACAAACGTGTTTCTCGGTTTAACTAAGGTTTGTTTCGAGCAATATAGGTGACATTAACTTACTCACCAGTCGATGTTATCAGCCTTTTGTCTGTCAGAAAAAAAGGCTCCAACTCCCGACATGAAAAATGACACGATGAGTAATGTTACTTTGCTGTTAACAAGTGAAAATATCTTAAAATATCGCAGTTTTGCATAAAACAGAAATAATATACTAACCTTTCGTCGAGTTAACGGTGCATTTCTCTTTTGTCCTTTTACAGCCACTTCCACCAAAAAGACAAAAAAGAACTCCCTTGCCATTGGTCAGTTTTTCGCGGGCAAGTTCACTACTGTAAATTGATTTACAGTAGTGAGGAAATACAGTAGTGACCGTATATTTTCCCATAATCCTTTGCGGTTTACAGTAAAATACTGTATACACATTTTACAGTATCTTACTGTACATATTACAGTATAATACTGTTCAAATTACAAAAATCAGTTACAGTGTACGCCTATGTCATACATCATCCGCTGGACGCCACTCTCTCGTGAACGCGCAAACGACAGTTAGCGGAAGTTAGAGATTAAGGTTTATAAAGTTGTATGGATATTTTCTTACACAAACGCACCGTTTCATTTCGGGAGGCCTTTATTAACCCCCCAGAGCCATGTGGACTTCTTTTATAATGGATTGGATACATTTTTTGGACTACCATCCACTCCCATTATAAAGCCTGGAAGAGCCAGGATGTTTTTTAATATAACTCCGAATTAATTCTTCTGAAAGAAGAAAGTCATATACATCTAGGCTGGCTTGAGGGTAAGTAAATCATGGGGTAATTTTCATTTTTGGGTTTAACTAACCCTTTAAATGTTTTCACTCTATGCATTATAATGTTTGAGACTTTGTAGTTGTCTCCCTTAGTGAAGTCTGAAAAGTCAACGCCTCTGTGGCTCATCAGTTACAGTGCTTGCAGCCATAATCAAAGGTAACGACATGGGTCACCAAATGCTCCTCCTGGAGTTGGTCCCAGACATCTGGCCATCACCTTTCTTCAACAGCAAGCTTTTTAAAAGCCTTTCTCAGGCTAGTTCTGTTCAAAATGCTTTAAAAAAACAATTGCTATGGCAGAACAGTAACCTGGCACCACGGGTAGGAAAAAGTCACAGCTCAGTGAATTTTTTTGTCAGCTCCGGTGGTTAGGGCTTAGATTAGGCAATCCACGGTATTGATCCGTTAATTCATCTACTTGGTACGGAAAAGGCAGGGTTGGCCTTTGAGTGCCCATTGCTCTGTCAGAACACAGGCCCCATCAAAGGTCTCCTTTTGTTTTTCAACTGTTTTCTTAGGGAAAATCATTGAGTCATGATTCATGCCTTGACAAGCTCTTAATCTCTCTTGTATATTGTATTTCACATCTCTTTCTCCACTCCACAAAGCCTGACCGCTAATATCCCCAATCATTTCCATAATAAGAAAGCTGGTGAAAGAGGATTTCTGTGTATTCGGTGTAGTGTCCTGCCATAACTTGATTTATGTGTGAAATACACATGCATAGGACCCATTACAAATGTGAGAGCGGAAATCATAATCCATTAAGCGGCACCAGGGGGTAATCATTAAACTGACTAAGACTGGCTTGATGCCTCATTAGCTTTTGCTGGACACTCTGTGGCTTAAATGATGGCTAAAAGCATGATTAGCCATTGTTTCACATAGTTCTCAGTAGTTGGATTATCTCTGTGTTGTAGGAGCCAAAGCGTAGCATTAGCTGTAATGAGGGTTGAAAAAAGGCCATAGTGGGCTGTATTTTTGAATAATTTCAAGTCCAATCTACATTTACAAAGCTTCCATCTGGAATTATGTGTTAGCGCAAATATATGGCTCACAAAACTTGTTTTATGGTTCTCAGGGTTATGCGGAGTGGATCCTGGTAATCATGGTAAACGATGCAGAACCACTTAACACAGGTCCAGTCGGAGGCTTTTTCACTCTCAGACTCCGCTGCTATAAAGCGCCTAGCTCATACTGCCAAATAGAGGAAGTTTCACTTGAGAAACTTATGGCCTCACTTTCCAGACATGTACAAAATCACTTTCTTATCTTCCCTCTGAGTACACAAGAGAAATCCCCGGTGCCTGAGAAGGTCAAAATATGGTATTTTAACCTTCCTTTCCTTCATCACATCCCAGCCATTCTCTGAGACCAAATTAAACCCATCTGGGAGATTCGGTCCACACAAGACAAGGGAATTAGTTCTCTAAGTGTCTCTTATCTTACCTCCTCCACCATTTGCCTTGCATGCTCTGTTTCTTCTTCAGTAATGAGTGTCTACCCAATTTAGGTCCTTGTCCCTCTTGGGAAATACATACTCCTCAGCAATTTCAATAAAGGAAACTGAGAATCTCCAAGTTGACCTCCAAGTCAAACGCTGTGACTTTGGTCTGTTAATATTGTGCTGGTATACTAGTATTGTTTTAATTAGGGATGCACCAGTTCCACTCTTTCAAGAATGAGTCTGATACCATTACTTTTATTTTTGGTACTTACCGATACGATATTTTGAAAGTAATGGGTACAGATACCAAAAGAATATGAATCATGTTAGCTGGCTTCATTTAACAAACAGAGATTTCCTTCAGTTATTTCCACACTTAATGATGCCCATTAAAATGTATTGTATAAGCTTTTGTTACTTTTACTGTTTCTTTTATTGCTAAATGGTATTTTATCTTTAATTTAATAGTGCATTAGAGCTGCTTCATTGCAGCAGCTCAGTACTGTAATCACAAGACGTTTTCTTGTAATAATATAGGGAACCACTCGTTATACATAAATCGTGTAACAGATTAACATATTTTCTGAAATATAAGTCACGTTTTTTATCATCTGAACCGTGCTGTGTATTCGGAAACATGCTGCGATTCCAAAGCAAAAAATGTGAGAGCGGAAATCATAATCCATTAAGCGGCACCAGGGGGTAATCATTAAACTGACTAAGACTGGCTTGATGCCTCATTAGCTTTTGCTGGACACTCTGTGGCTTAAATGATGGCTAAAAGCATGATTAGCCATTGTTTCACATAGTTCTCAGTAGTTGGATTATCTCTGTGTTGTAGGAGCCAAAGCGTAGCATTAGCTGTAATGAGGGTTGAAAAAAGGCCATAGTGGGCTGTATTTTTGAATAATTTCAAGTCCAATCTACATTTACAAAGCTTCCATCTGGAATTATGTGTTAGCGCAAATATATGGCTCACAAAACTTGTTTTATGGTTCTCAGGGTTATGCGGAGTGGATCCTGGTAATCATGGTAAACGATGCAGAACCACTTAACACAGGTCCAGTCGGAGGCTTTTTCACTCTCAGACTCCGCTGCTATAAAGCGCCTAGCTCATACTGCCAAATAGAGGAAGTTTCACTTGAGAAACTTATGGCCTCACTTTCCAGACATGTACAAAATCACTTTCTTATCTTCCCTCTGAGTACACAAGAGAAATCCCCGGTGCCTGAGAAGGTCAAAATATGGTATTTTAACCTTCCTTTCCTTCATCACATCCCAGCCATTCTCTGAGACCAAATTAAACCCATCTGGGAGATTCGGTCCACACAAGACAAGGGAATTAGTTCTCTAAGTGTCTCTTATCTTACCTCCTCCACCATTTGCCTTGCATGCTCTGTTTCTTCTTCAGTAATGAGTGTCTACCCAATTTAGGTCCTTGTCCCTCTTGGGAAATACATACTCCTCAGCAATTTCAATAAAGGAAACTGAGAATCTCCAAGTTGACCTCCAAGTCAAACGCTGTGACTTTGGTCTGTTAATATTGTGCTGGTATACTAGTATTGTTTTAATTAGGGATGCACCAGTTCCACTCTTTCAAGAATGAGTCTGATACCATTACTTTTATTTTTGGTACTTACCGATACGATATTTTGAAAGTAATGGGTACAGATACCAAAAGAATATGAATCATGTTAGCTGGCTTCATTTAACAAACAGAGATTTCCTTCAGTTATTTCCACACTTAATGATGCCCATTAAAATGTATTGTATAAGCTTTTGTTACTTTTACTGTTTCTTTTATTGCTAAATGGTATTTTATCTTTAATTTAATAGTGCATTAGAGCTGCTTCATTGCAGCAGCTCAGTACTGTAATCACAAGACGTTTTCTTGTAATAATATAGGGAACCACTCGTTATACATAAATCGTGTAACAGATTAACATATTTTCTGAAATATAAGTCACGTTTTTTATCATCTGAACCGTGCTGTGTATTCGGAAACATGCTGCGATTCCAAAGCAAACAAAGCATACACAGCGCACACACACATTTGTATTGGTGCAGAATGACAGAGACACATATAACCTAGAACATTTCACACAGGCTGTGTATTAATTACATAGACCTGCTTAATCTCTAATAACGCCATTCTGCTCTCTGTTGTTCTGTTGTCTGTGTTTCTTTGTCTGGACACAGCACTGTTCACACACTGTGTGCTATCGGCTTTTGGTATCGGAGCATTTTAATGAGTATGAGTACGAATTCAGGAGCTTAGTATCAGCTCTAGTGCATTCCTAGTTTTAATGTTGTGCAGCAAAAACTGACAGTGTTTTCTCTTGTTTCCTTCCATAGCGGCTCCTAAAGGCCCCAAGCTTTTGATAACCCCTGCCAGGGCAAAGGTAGGGGATACGGTTCGCATCACCGTCCAAGGTTTCCAGGTAGGATCTCCAGTGGTAAGTCCATGGGGGTTACGAAACCAGGGCCAAGTTCAGTTTTGGATACGAGGAGATTTGTCCCGCATGTGCAGTTAAGCCTGTGTGATATATGGCTATAGTGACCATTCTTACAGAGTGTGCAATACAACACATGTATCTGTCAGCTTCTGACCTAGTACTGCTATCCATGAGCTATCAATCCAAATGGTTCAACCTGTCCGAAGACGGGTGCACTGCATCTGACTAAATCAAACCGTTCAATCATGTAAGTTGCTATGAAATCAAAATAGAGGGTTTTCAAAGTCCTTCAAAGGTCATGAGAACAAAAACTCTGAAAATGACCTATTGAAAAGCACTTAGGGCTGCAACTAAAAAATAAAAAACCTTGAGCACTCAAGGATATTAGGATGTACTAGACGTATATCGGTGGTGAGATAAGATAAGAGTTTAATATAAGAATCAAATTGCATTTGTAAATGGTCTACAGACACAAAATGCTCTTTGGATGAAATGCCATTTAAGTTGCGATAATTTTTTTTCCTCCCGATTGATTCCTCTGTTGTTAGCACTCTATATTTCAGTGTCATTTCCATGAACACAGAACAAAGCAAACAAAACCAATGTGGTGTTGCATTTAATAAATCTCTTAAAATTAAAAACTGCCATAAAATCGCTAAATGAAAAAATGGGTCACATTTGTTCCATTTAGATGTTTATCCGGTTTGCCTGCTGTTAGCTGTTAAAGGAAATAATTTATGTTTCAGAACATTGCAAAAAACATTCTTAATTTGGTATTGTTTTCCAATAAAAAATTATTTGAATAATATAGTATGTAAAAAAAGAAATCCTTAAAACAAGTTACAATTTCTAGTTTATTTTTCTTATTTTGTTGGAAAATAGCGTTTTTCTTGTTTTAAGCATAAAACCTGACTAGATTGTTATATTTGTGCTTATTAAGAAAACAAACTAATAAATTAGGATGAGTAAAAAATAAATGAATAAACTTAATTTGTATAGTTTGTTGTGGTATAATTATAGAACAGTATAAGGTAAAACGTGTTCTTAAGTCTTAATAACTGCCGTTTTGCGTCTCGTATTTATCTTGATGATTTTTTAAAATGATTTCCAGTAAAATGCTAGAAAAGGGACACTATAACTGACCTGAAATAATTTTAATGAAATATATGCTTAACAAGAACTAGCATTACGCTTCTTTTTGCTAATGCTAAACTCTTCTTACTTGTGTTTGTGGTCTGCTTGGTATTCTCACCAGAAGGCATAAGAGCATCTGATTAAAAATCAAATCAGCTGGTTGTTGATGTATTTCACTGCAGCTTTCAGGGATTTTGCTGCTTTCGTTTGTTCTTGTCAGACTAGCTAGCAAAGCAGGTGTGAGCACAGAGCTAGCGAGGAGCGCTTTACTGTCAACTGTGCCAAATTTATACTTGCTTCAATAGTCCGTCAGCTCCACAAGCCTAGTGAAGCAGAAAGATTGTCTCAGTGTAACTATCACCGTCTGCCAAAATCTAAAAAAAAAATAAAAATCTTCCCCAGCAGATAAACACAGAACAGTTTGGTGATGATCTGCCCAATCTTTGTGATAGGGCTGACTCAGAGATGTGTCTGGCCAACGGCATTTAGGTGAAAAGAAATTAGACCCGATATGCTATCATCACTGAATCTACTTTACGCTATTTTGTTTGTGACTTGAATTTAAAAGAATGTTACAGTAGTTATGTTTTATTCCTGGAAATTCCAGGTATAGCTGAGTTTTTAAACCAGGCAGTTAGCTTGTCCAAACTAGTCAGGGCCAGGCCTAAACTGGTCATTAGCTGGTCTATACTGGTCTTTAGCAGATTTAGACTGGTTATTTGCAGATCTAAACTGGTCATTTGCAGGTTAACACTTGTCATTAGCTGGTACAAGCTAGTAGACCATTTAGATGGGCAACAATCTCAGTCTAAACTCATCAATGGCAGGTTAGACCAGCTATTGACCAGCCTGGGCTGATTCAGACCAGCTAGAAACCATGTTTCAACGCATAGCTACCATCTAAAACTGGATTTTCCATTAAGAATGTTCTCTCATTTTGGGTTTTGGATGGAAAAAGCACTAAGATGTAGTTACCCGAGTAGGGGAGTTGGTTGGTGCATGGCAGATCTGTGTGTTTATTCAACCACATTTAGCATATTTGAAGTACACCTTTAAATAATAGAAGAATGGTCACCATAAACAGGCTTGACGGGGACATAAATCCAGTTTCGATCTTAATATTTACACAAAATATTTCAGAGGATTTTAAAGCCAATGGAGTTTTATTTGGAAGAACATCTCCCTTATCCTTAGCTGCTCCAAGGCCTTGGGTTTCACATGTAGATAAGATCAATGTTAGCACAGAAAACTAAATACTACCCTGATATTCAAACAGTCCCAAAAAACAGACTCAATATCCCCTTTGGTTTACTTAGACTCTAGTTAAACCACTAACAATGGGGTCACATTGGTGTCTCCTTCCTTTCTAAATTAAAATTTGTATTTGAATAGAGTACAGAGCATTTATGCTCTCCAAGAGCTTGTCTTACTGTCATTTCTTGACTTTAACCATGCGAGTGCCATGGGGGATATTTTTATCTGGATCTGACCTGATTCCACCAGCAAGTGCAAACTCATTTCACTGCTGTCATGGTGTGAATGTGGAAGTCCAGTTACACACAGCCAAGCCACACTCTCCAATGAGCCGTTATCAGAGGTCACCCAGACAAGCCACATGATTTTGTTAAGTTAGATGGATTGTGCCAGCCAGTCACTTATCACACCTAGAACATGGGTAGATTGGTTTGATCAGCAGGGGAAAGATATCCTCTCTCATGCCCGGAAACGGGATCTACAACGAATCGGGATGTAGCCTTGGCTCAGGCACTGAGATTTCTAGGTTTCGTCACACCTGTCCTCTTGTGTAGAATCAAATGATATTATACTGAGCTTTCACAAGTATTAAAAGGCAAGGACTTGTTCAAATAGACATTAAATTATTTATTGTGTTAGTGGGCTTCCAGGCATAGTTGCAGACAATGCTACACCATGGACCACTGTAAAGGAGCATATAAGAATACTTGATATTCTTTTGCCTCTTGTGGACTACCTGTTTGTTGTGTTGTTGTTTTTTCATTGCCGCCCCTAAAGACCATCAAACTCAAACTTATATTCCTCTTCCTTGAAAAGTCTATAACAAGAAATGCTTTAATTGTCTCCATATAATATTGCATTGCATATTTTCTGTCCTTTCTTCCAAACGGAAAGGTATTATTATTCTGTTTATTTACTGTACTGTATTTTTAAGAGATGCACTGATATTAATATTCTGGCAATGCAGATAAGCTGATAATTATTTAAACTGATACATTTCTGATAGATAAATAAATTTGGTATTATTTTAACTAAATAAATGTCAAATAAACAGAGGCGGACAGTAACTAAGTACGTTTACTTAAATATTGTACTTAAGTTTACTTTTTGAGTATCGGTACTTTACTTGAGTATTATTTTTTCTGGGAACTTATGACTTTAACTTCACTACATTTGAAAGACAAATATTGTACTTTTCACTCCACTACATTTCTATCAAGGTCCTCGAAGTAGAAAGTCGCTACTATGTAGCAGCTTTGAAAGTCAGTGGGTAATTTTTTTTTTCTCTAAAATGTGACTTTCTTTTTTTTCAGACAGTTTATCAGTAATCACTCTTGTGGGGCTACATGAAGAGATTTCCCAGCATTTTTTTAACACTGACCAGTTGCAAATGTGATATTTATTTATAACAATTCAATAATAAGAAGTTAATATTGTGGTATATATTAGACACAATATTGTCTGATTTTGCTAAATTGTGTACGTGAAAATATTACCTATAAAGCCACAGAAGAACTGTTGTGCGTCTCCTAATAAAACACAAGTACCACGAGAGCGATTAGACAGCATTTTTTACATTTTTGTTTTGATGTCAAATAAGCCTTGCTGTTTTGCTTTTTTGTTAAAGCAGTGTTTCTGTTGTAAAGTTATACAGCTGCAGTTGTGTTGATGGGTTTTAAAGCAGGTTTGATTTTGTTTCTTCCATATCACACTGTATTTACAGGATTTCACTGTCCATTTATTTCAAAGATACTACAAGCTAGTCAGTGTATTCAGTAGGTTTAATGTATTCTAAGTTGCTTCAGAAGTATTGCAAGTATTACATACAACAATAAAACAGTGCATTGACATAAAAAAGGAAACTTACTTTTGGTACTTTTAAAAGCAAGTACTTCTGTACTTTTACTTAAGTAAAAATCTGTCTTTACAACTTTTACTTGTAATGGAGTAACGGTATCTGTACTTTCACTCAAGTAATGGAGCTGAGTACTTTGTCCGCCTCTGCAAATTAAGCATTACATCACAACATTATGATGTAGTATTAAAAATGGATATTCTTTCTGAGAAATAATCTTTCGAAAGAAGTAATACAACTAAGTTTCGGTAAGCGTTAGATGACAGCAAATGTTAATATAGGATAAATCATGCACAATTTAAAATCCAGTAAATTGAAAAAGCAAAATCAAATATAAGTCAATAACTGATTTAGTACCAAAACATTGTACGTCACTTTCTGTATCTTGGGCTTCTAACTGATTTTTCCCCTAATGTACACATTCTTGTGTACTAAACACGCGCGTACACACTACTTCCAGAATGAGGTGTTTCCTGAGCCTCTGTTCACCTGGACGCGGGTAAGCGGCAGACTGCTGGACGGCAGTGCTGAGAGAGACGGGAAGGAACTAGTGTTGGAGCGAGTGCCTGCAGAACTGAATGGCTCCATGTACCGCTGCACGGCCCAGAATCCACTGGGCTCCACTGACACACACATACGCCTCATTGTTTTTGGTGAGTAGCTCCAGCAGTAACTCCAATTTCTATTCGAAATGCAGTAATTAAAGGTCTTTGTTTATTGAATTCTATTTTGCATTCTATTATTGTATTCTATTGGAGTTGTTTTTTGTCTTTTGAGGACAATATCTTTAAATCAGTATTTCGTCATGTCATTCATTTTAGTAAGGTTTACTCCAAAATTAGTCAACAAAAATAACATGTCAGTTTATGAGAAAGTGCAAAATAAAACCTAATATTATATATAAAGACATGTATTTAAACTAAGCAGGAAATGCAGCTTATTCAGAAAATTTGTGACATAAGATAGATGGCTACATTAACACGTCCATCAAATCTGCAGTATATTGGAATTTTTGGGTCAAAGATGTCTTTCCTTAATAGATATTGTTTTTTGTTAGCACAAATATGAAATCATCAACATCTTGTTAAAAGAAAAGTTGCCTTTTTGAGTTTGATTGTGTGACGGTTTCATTCCCCTGTGGTTTTGTCTAGCCATCCTTTGCTGCTGAAACAGATGCTGTGCCCACTAAGTCTTGGCTTTGTTTTCATTGATGTTAGAAAGAGATTGCTTGCTGACGCTGTTGCGTGTGTGTGTGTTTTGCCGCCCCTGGACTAATTTCCCCCCTGAGCTTTCAAGGCTGTCAGGGTTTATGAGAATTCTGCCTATAGCGTGAGCACAGATCTAATCAAAGATGTGCTTTGGAAGATGAAGGACAGTCGGTGCAACTCTGGATAATCTGAATGACAGCCAAGGCTGAGGACAAAAAGCTGAATACGGTTCACCATCAGGCGTGAACATACAATTGCACCCATGATCAACTGAATCAGTAGTTTATTGTAGATTCAACCATATGCAAAAACAATTGCTTCTTACTTCTCAAAGTAATGCATGATCATGTACAACACACATACGACTTTTGCTAAGGGATAGGGCACACAAAATTCAAAATCCTGTCATTATTTACCCACCCTCACGTCGTTCCAAACAGTGGCAGAGCTAGAGTTGTCCATAAAGTTGTCCATCATCTATATCATACAATAGCTTCTACTTGAGTGAACTGTCAACCACTGCAACCAGAAAATTAAATTAGTGAGTTTATACTGGTTTTGTGAACTGAATCAACCAATTAATTGAAAAGAAGCCTCAAAAGAAATGATTTAAATGTGCAGGCGGATTATCAAGATTTTCAGTGAATAGCTACTTAATTGATCAGTGTTTATGGTTGAGTTGTATGGACCATGATGCTTTAATGCATCTCTTTTCATTGTGACACAATTGTCCACTTTCAAAACTATGCTGAAAGTAAGGACAAACCATCCTTCACTCCTATCCTTCAGGCCTATTCTTCTCACCCATCTACAAATTGTTGGGCGGAGTACAGAAGGCCATTTGGTGAAAAGTGTTTTTTTGGGGAGGACGGCTCCTCAGAAATGGTTCATGTGGAGGAGCGTTAATGTCTATTTAACAGCCTAGTGTGGCCCACATCATCATACACCTCATTCAAAACATCCTTGTGCTTTTGAGTCTGAACACGGGTGGCACAGAGAGAAGAACGGTGATTAAGAGCATTTGAACTGGGCTACTATTGACCGGTTTCAATAGCCATTCATTAGAGCCCATCAGCTGTATTAAAAAAACAAAGATGAGCATTTAGGAGAAAGGACGCTTGGAGTGTCAGATCTTGTTAATCGATTTTTGCTGCTACGGTTATCGGTCGAGGGGGCGGTTGAGTATTCTTGGAAAAGATTTTGGGATTTTTTTGGAGTTTGCTCATCTGTGCTTTCATAGAGAGCTCAAAGTTCAAAAGATTCCAGTCTTTGGTGGATTTTACATGGAAGCCTGCCAAGAATGGGAGTGAACTTATGAACTTTGGCTGCTGATAGCTCTTCAGTGGTATTCTAGTCTTGTCTCTAAGAGACTCGTGGTTTTCATCCTTCATTAGACCACAAACCTATGATGGTTATCTCTTGTATTATCTATTAATACACTCTTCTCTCTCCCTCTCCACCTCTTAATCTTCAACTCCCCTTCCTCTTCTCTGTTCTGCAGAAAACCCAAGTATGAAGAAAAACACACCGAATCCGAACAGTAAGTATTTGAGTGCCTCAATGATTAGATTCCTTGACTGTGTGAGCTTTTTGCTGCCTCTTGTTTGAGAAGAATCCTTGATGAATTAAGAATTATAAGAGAGCCGTTCTGCAGTGCTATAATTGCACAACTGAAGTTTTTCAAAATGACTGAGATGCAGCAAGGTCGGAATACTATCCCAAAATGCACTGCACTCAACATAATCTTCCATTCCGAGAATGACACATGAACCAAAAGCAATATCTCATTGACTGAATATTTGCCAAAAAATTTTTTTTCTAAAATTGGATTAGATTTTCCAAATAACTATTTATTTCTGAGATAATCACTTGCTGAATTAAATAAGCAACAAACAAGCAATAAGTACAACATGCAGCATAGGTCATGTGACAACTCTATTGCATACTTACATTATATATATATATACATATATATATGTATATATATAATGGTGTGTGCCTATTATAAAAAAAAATTGTATAATGGGAATTTTCTTTTTTTTTTCTTTTTTCTTTTAAATTGAGATTTCTCAACTGAAGTTTTTCAAAATGACTGAGATGCAGCAAGGTCGGAATACTATCCCAAAATGCACTGCACTCAACATAATCTTCCATTCCGAGAATGACACATGAACCAAAAGCAATATCTCATTGACTGAATATTTGCCAAAAATTTTTTTTTCTAAAATTGGATTAGATTTTCCAAATAACTGTATTTATTTCTGAGATAATCACTTGCTGAATTAAATAAGCAACAAACAAGCAATAAGTACAACATGCAGCATAGGTCATGTGACAACTCTATTGCATACTTATATATATATATATATATATATATGTATATATATAATGTATGTATTGGAAGCATTGCAAGAAAATACATTGTTAGTTTTAAAATGCAATAAGGAAAGGGTAAGAAATTAACAAGTAACCTCTAGTGTCACCTTGACTGATTATTTGCCAAAAGTTAAGCCCTTTTTATGCCAAATCACCATATTAATTTCCAAGATGATAACTAGACACATTGATAGAATTACATATTCTATAAGAGTCTACTACATATAAATGCAGTACAATGTGTGGAACTGGTCTCTTGTAATGCTATATGTTTCAAAAGCAGTGTTTGCTTCTTACACATTATATAATTGTGAAATTGCTAAATTATAGTTTGATAAATTACTACATACTGTGTTTTTATTGTCTTTGGTCTCCCTCCATCCTCTCCTCCTCTCAAGAGGCCTTGTGTCTCCCGAAGACTTGCTGCTTTCACCATTTAGAATCTAGAAGTGAGCCATCACTTACCAATGCACCAGCGCGTCCACAGCAAATATAATTCAGTGATGGATTACGGTTGTTTTATACATTCAGTGCTGGCTCATTTACAGTTTCTTAGAGTCTCATATGTAAAGATGAAGAACTGTCAGGCAGAAGGGCAGAAGGAGGCCTCTGCCTTTTTTTATTTCTTATGTTTTTCTCTTATTCTTTTTTTTAATTCTCTCTCTTTCGCCTCACACAAAACCCCTCTCTTTCCTGTGCACCACCGCATCTACGGATGTAAATTTGAATATGCAAATGCGGCAGGGCAGGTGTGTGAGAGCAAGGACAGAATCAGGTCAATGTGAACGCTGATCTTGAGTCGAGCTTCAGATGCCCCTCGTATGCAAGTCAAATGGCTTGTAGAACAAGGCCTCTGGAGGTCACTATGTCTGACATGTGTCTGAATCTCAAACACCCTCTCGACTCACAAAATAGCACCCTAAAGACTTTAGTGCTCACAAATGGCCTGAAGTCTGTTATTCTCCTGCTGGATCCTTAGTTTAAAATGGCTGGTTATGTTCAGAATGCCAAACAACTATAGTACTCTACATACATATTTATTTTAATATTTAATTTCTGTATGGATGGCCAAATGCATTTGCTAAAATATACATTGTGCATCCCGAGCACAATGCATGAAATACTGTACGCCACGCTGCAATGTGTTATCTCCTTTTTGATTTTCAGTACTAAGTGATTGAACTGATGTAAAAATGTTTTTACACAAAATTGGATATTTAAAAAATCATAAATATACATTTTTAAAATATTATTTTTAATTAATATTTTATTTATAAAATAGTAATTATTAATATTAAGTAATTACACATGTGGCAGGTCATGAGGTCATGTGACAACAATGTAGTGTGCTATTTTAAATATATTTAGAAAACATTTTTTTAGACGGTATACTGTGCTGTGGTATCCTTGTGTTCCATTCTGAACATAACCACTGAGTTTTGACCATAAAAGAAAAAAAATAATTCATATTGTGGGTATAAAGTGGTACTAATGTTATATTAATTATAGCACTAACACCCATATAAGCCATAAAAGTAGAAGTAATGTTATACATTACCACTTGTTTTGTCGATGAAAATGAGAGAGATGGTAATAAAATTACTTCAGCACTGAAGAAGTATTGCTCATAATACTTATGACAGCCATCATCATTTAGTGCTTATTGAACATTGTGTAGTATGCATGAAAGTTGTGGCCCCAGTGATCCAGCACCACTGTACAGCTAGTTCAAACCTTTTAGAGTGCATTAGACGATTACAGCAAAGTACCGGAGAAAAGAAGTTCGCTCATACAGCTTTCTTGCCCACAGTACTACAGCGAGAATGAATCTCTCATGCAGAAAGTAAGGAGCTCTGCTTGCTCCTTTATTAGCCAGACCCTTTATGTTTGAGATAGATGACCCAAAAATAAAAAGTCTTCAGCAATTATTTACTCTCATGTTGTTCTAAATCCATGTGATGTGATTTTGTTCCAGACAATTTACAGTGACAAAAAAAACTATAAACGTTGTCCATATGACTTTGCAGCTCTTAAATCAAATATTTCACAGGTTGGACATCAATAACATCAAATGTTATGACATCCAACAATTTGAATATTTAATTCTGCGATCTGCATAATGATTTGCATGAATAATTAGTTTTTTGTTTTTTTAGAGTGAAAAGTGAATAAACTTTCTCACACAAAGCTATCGTGTTTCTTGGAATATATGACAAACAAATCATATGAACTACTAATTATATGAATTTAGTTTTTTTTTTTGTAGTGCTTTATTTTGTAATTTTTGGAGCTTGATAGCCCATGATCACCAGGAACTTTGCTTTTTGTTCCGCAGAAAACAACAGCACACATTTTTTAGATTGACATTAGTGTGAGTAAATGACGACAGAACTTCATTTCGTTTTTGGGTGAACTATCCCTTTAAGACAGTTTCAAGTTTCAAGTTTACTTTATTTATATAGCACATTAAAAACAGCCACAAGACTGACCAAAGTGCTTCACAGTAAGAAACGTCATCATAAAATTTAGTAATACAAAAACTGCAACCAGAAAATTAAGACACAAATAGGAAATATAATTGGCAAGAATATAGTCCTAATAGGCCAATGAAAACAAATGGGTTTTTAAAAGAGACTTAAACATAGGCTACGGGCCTTTCTGATCTCCACTGGCAAGTCAATCCAAAGACGAGGCCCAATTACTGAGAAGGCACGGTCACCTCTACTTTTGAATCTGGTATGCGGAATTACAAGAAGGTTCTGGTCGCAAGATCTTAGGCTTCTCGAGGGGATATACTGATGCAGCAATTCAGATAAATAAAAAGGTGCTTGATTGTGCAGAGATTTAAAAACAAATAATAAGATTTTAAAAAGTATCCTAAATTGAACAGGCAACCAATGAAGGGCCTTCAAGAGCGGAGTGACGTGATCCCTTTTTTTCTTTTTTAAAAGGAATCTAGAGGCAGCGTTCTGGACCACTTGAAGACGGGCAATTTGAGTTTTAGATATGCCACAGTATAAACAGTTACAATAATCAAGACGCGATGGAATAAAACCATGAACCGCCATCTCCAAAGTCTTGTCAATGAGAAAGTTTTTAATTTTTACTAGTGTACGTTGATGAAAACTGGACCCAATCACAGTAGAAATTTGCTTATCGAATTTTAGCGAGTCATCTAAAAGAAGACCCAGGTTCCGTACCTGTGAAGACCTAAAAGCCGATAAAGGTCCTAGGTCAAGATTTAGGGCTTTCATATTTTCTGATGGACCGAAAATTATCACCTCAGTTTTCTCTTCATTTAAAGATAAAAATTTTTGAGAGAGCCAGGATTTAACCTCGTCTGAGCAAGATGAAAGAGCAGTCATCGCCAATGGGTCATTCTTCCTAAAAGGTAAATAGATTTGTGTGTCGTCGGCATAAAAATGAAACTACACCCCGTGTTTTCTAAAAATGGAGCCCAGAGGTAGCATATACAGCGAAAATAAAGTGGGGGCTAAAATTGAGCCTTGTGGAAGACCACAGGGGAGAGAAACCGTGGAAGAGAAAAATTATCCTAGCCTCACCACATATTTCCTGTAAGACAGGGCTATAAGCAAAACTGGATTACGACCAAGATGTGACAAGCATCTTCCTGCCAAATACTAATTACTTTTATTTACTCTTTCAGATGGAGCTCCTGGTTTGCACAAGCTTGGGCTGATATTCCTGCCACTTATTCTCACAGTGACTGTTGAACTGACGTGAATATCCTCGATTCAGCTGCACATAAACATGCCTCCTCTCCAGTCAGGCCCACACACACTCACACACACACACGCACACAAGCCGTCTCCAGACCGTGACTAAACCTACCTTGCTTTCATCTGTGGGAGAACCTGAACCCCCAACAGGGGGCGCACCACCCTTTTTTGTGAAGACACACACGCACAAAAAGATCCAGATGGAGATGATGATAATATCGCTGATTAAAAAATAAGATGAAATGAAAATAACACGCTGAATATGAGAACAATCACTTTCTTATTGTCTGCCCCGCCCCACCCCACAGACACTGTATTTTATTGTATTTTTTTGTTAAACTTGCCTGTCAATCAACGGAGACCTGTCATTCAGAAAATCTAAAAGGCGCTTGGTGTTCGAGATTAACAGAAATGTCCTACACTGGAGTGTGGAGAAAAGACATAAAGGAATTGTGAGTTACTGACAATGCTCACTTCAACTCCAACTAGCCACCCTTGAGTTGCCTCCATTAGAATTACTGCACACTGTGCTGGCACAAACAGAACTCAAACACGCCCCCTTTTTAAGGACCACGCCATTTGTGTTTTTTTGATCACAGTATTTTTCCGTTTCCTTTTCTTGAATGGCTCATGGCTGGAATGTAACAAAAAAATAGACTATACTAAACGTCCTGTGACATTTTATTGCAAAGAAATGGAAGAGCCTCTTTGTAAGTGTATTTTGTGTACATCCTTGTAAATAATAAAAAGTATATTACAGTGCAGAAAACAAAAAAAATTATTAATAGAGGTTCGGGGGGGATGATGCAAGGGGGATATAGCAGATAATGACTTTATTGCGTGCGTCTGGTCATCCTCTACTGAAATCCAACCCAGGCTTTTAGAAAAAGGTGAAATCAGTGGCCTTTCTACGATCTGATTTCATGTGCTCAGTATCTATGATATCTGTGTGACTGTTTTCAACCGCAGAGGAAAGATGACAGCTTTTCTCGGGGGTTGTTGGTGCATGTGACGTTCGAAGATGATTTCCCCTCCTCATCTGTTTGTCGCATATCTGTCCTTAAGTTTTTGTCACATATTCAGTGACCTGCATCGTGTACAGTCCTTCTCTCTAATCTAACAGTTACTGCTAGGATCATGTTAGCCACCGTTACGACCCCTCCATCCCCAAAGGACGTTCAAGTGAAGCCAAGTGTAAACAGGGTTGTTGCATTTGTTTCATACCACCTGTATTAAAAATGGAGATGATCAACTTAAAATGACTGGTGTGTGATTGTCCTTTTGATACTCGGCAGCAAAATACATGCTCTAGCAGTTGTTTTCTGACACTATGTGGTGCTATAATGAAATAATAATCATTGTTGTAAGTGAGGTCTGTCTAAATTCAACTCTGCTTTTGTGAATGGTAAAAATCTCAGTTACTGTGTTTCTCTGTTATATCAGGTTCAAGTTTAGTGGCAGTGGAGGGACTTCTCCCAGAATCATTGTTGTCTAAGAGCTTTCAGCAGGTGCATTGTGGATGACAGGAAAGTACCCAAGCACACTGAAACACCCCAACAGTTTAATGTTACCCTATATACACTAGCTAATTTTGTTAGCCCACATTTTAAATGGTCACATTTTATTTTAAGGTCCAATTTTCTCTAAAAACAAACCATTAACTATGACTTTTGCCTCAATAAACTCCTAATTTGCTGCCTATTAATAGTTAGTAAGGTAGCGGTTTAGTTAAGTTTAGGTATTGGGAAGGATTAAGGATGTAGAATATGGTCATGCAGAATATGTGCTTAATAAGTACTAATAAACAGCCAATATGTTAATAATAGACATGCTAATAATCAACTTAATAGTGAGAATTGGCCCATATACTAAAGTGTTACCTTTTAAATGTGCCTCTCTGCAGCTTGGGAGCCCATTAAACAAAAAGGATTTTTCCAAAAGTCTGTAACCACACTAAAAATCTGTAATCTAAAAATCTAAATTAAACCTGGAAATAAACTGTTATTTATCATTTGTAATGAAAAAAGCACAAATTCAAGCATGTTTACTAGACTGTGGGATTTCACCGTATGTGATTCCACAATGGAAGATGGAAGGACATGTCTTGCCCTATTCGATTAATTCAATTTGTGCATTTTTTGTGATTAAAGTTGTTGCTTACCGACTGTTCGTATTCTTTGAACACACTGGAGAATTAGCCAACTGTTATCACAGTCGGAGGAATATATTTTATTTTCTGTGTTTTTGTATAACATGCAATGACAAAGGGGGAAGTCGTGGCCTAATGGTTAGAGAGTCGGACTCATAACCCAAAAGGTTGTGGGTTCGCTGAAAAAAAATGGCTGCCCACTGCTGTGTGTGTTCACTGCTGTGTGTGTGCACTTTGGATGGGTTAAATGCAGAGCTCTAATTCCAAGTATGGGTCACCATACTTGGCCACATGTCACGTCACACACACACTTAAATAATCTTGATTACCTTTATAAAACAAAATATTTTCCTCTACCTACGGTAATGCTTCATGGGATGGAAGTCATTAGAGAAAACAATTTCAGTTATGAATGCAGCTTATCACTTGATGGTCTTGTTTAGGTTTGTCCTCTGCCACCCTGGCTCACTCTGGATGTCCTCATGCAAAGTAATCTCTTTTCTTTTTTACATTCACATGAATTGCAATTTAAGCTTTTCTAGACACACCATGTATTAAAGGATTGGGTCTAAAGCCTAGGTGGGAGAGGTGGTTTTATGGGCTTAATAAAATCAGGGAGATAGGTCCCTTGCTATTTCAGGTCACACTTCACATATTCAAAGGAAAACATATGAGCAATTATGAACTGGTAAAAAACAAAATACTGATTATGTCATTTACATTTAAAATTATGGTCTTCGAGATTTTCTGGGTCTTTCCTTGGTTAAATAAAAAAAATGAAACATTAATATGTCAGTTACAGTAATGTAAAGTGTATAAACTGTTTTAATATTTCTATTCTGCATGAAAACTCATCCCCATGCTTTCATTAATTGTTTACAAAATTATCACTTGAAAGTTAAATCAATGTTTAAACATCTATCACATGACATTTTAAAGTGTTTTCAGATTTCACTCTTAATATACTCATTTAATGACTTTAATAATAAAGTGTGCTTGCAGATTTTACCAGTGATCAGTAACCCGAAGTGTAGAAAACCTAATTATATAAGTGCCAAAATAGCCTGTTATCTTATCAGGCAATAGTGGTGATTTACTTTTTTTGGATCCCCTGGAAAATTTAATTTTCAGGAATCCGTTACGGAGCTCTTGGCATAGTCTATAATATCTATAAATATGTTTAGGTTGCTTTAGTTGTGCTGTAGAAAGCAAAGAAAGTAGCTCACTTGAGTGTCAAGTGATTTTTGGCATAGCAAAGCTAAAGTCCATCTGGATTAGTTTGTTCTGACATTAACTTGTTACTTTGACACTCACCATGAGTTTCAGTCTATTATGAATTTCACAATTATTTTTCCACAACATGTTGCCAAATGCATTGTTTCTCCAAATCCAAACTCTTCACTTGACATATGATAGGAGGGGCAGAGGGGTAGTAGACCTTTGTGACACATCTGTCAATTATTCAGGAGTAAGCATACTTGCTGGTTTAGGTTTCCTCAGTGCAGCTACAAGACGGCTATCACATAGCAAAACAATGTCTGTGTCAAAAAAGGACACCATTCAGTCTAGCAAAGTGTTTATGGCTGTTTTGATCATTTTACAGTTGTTAGCCTTACAGGTTATGACATCTTACATTTAAAACAGTGTTCTTTTTTTAAGGGTATGCAAATAATGCCTTTGGCAAATGCAAAGCTACCTCATATCATCTTTGCCTTGCTAATCAGCAACACTGTTGTCATGCGTTCATGGGAAAGAACTTTGATCCTGTTTGAGCAAACAGCAGCATCCTGGTCATATAGTCTTGTGTTTGTAATTTATATAGTCTATCAGCCATCTCCTCTTAAGTAAATTACTTTCACCATTCTCACCAGTTGTGTTTGCAATAGCCAGGGTATGTTAGATATTTTCAGTTAAATAGACTTATCATCAATTAAAACAAGATGGCATAAACACATAGTCATCACTTAATTCGTAATCTAATTTGCCTGTCTTGTTTTGTTTTGTTAGGTTATGCTTTGTCTGCACTGAAAAAATGTCACCTGTATGTAAGCTAACTTGCTAAAAATGTTAGTTATATATCAATAAATATACGTCAATAAAATGTTAGTTCTTCAAGGAAACTAAAGGGTTAGATAAGCCTTCAAAAGCCCTGGTGTCATTTGTTTTCATAGCAATCACCTGCACCAGGTGGAATGATACTGGTCCCCGCCCTCAGAGAACACAGGATGCAAATGCTCTTGTTGTACATATCAGGTTTTTAGTCATCCTGTGGGAGAAGAGACAGCTGACAGTGTGCTTCTGCTTGCAAATACTAAACTACAAACTACACAGGCTGGAATACGCTAGGGAAGAGGCTTCAAATAAAATCCAATGTCCAGAGGACCACCATAGATTTCGCTACAGAGATGCCAATTGCAGAATTGCTTGGAATGCACTTTGACATGCAGCTCCTGGGCAAACTGACTCTATCCGTGGCCACCATGTTATTTGTCTCTTTGGTTTTCAGATTCTACAACTCCAGGGCACGAAACAGACGGCGGGGAAGTGAAAGAATTCAACAAAGGGGTGTGCAAGCAACCCGAGGAAGCTACAGTGCTTGCAATACTGAGCAAGAACCACAGAGCAAAGCTGCAAAGGAGGAGTCTGACAGGGAAAATCATTTTCAAGAATCTTCAGAGAAACCCTTGGAAGAAAGCCTTAAAAATGCCAAGTCTGCCTTGAAAAGGGGTCAGCCTGAAACTATGGGCTTGGACAGTTGTGTAAAGGAGGAGCCTGCAGGTAAAGGCAACTTAATTGAGGATATAACTGAGGCAAAGAGTGGCAAACCAAAGTTGACCTTAAAACTTCCTGGTGTGACCGAAACAGGTCCAGGAAGTCCAAGTGGTCGCCGATCTCCAGTTCTAATGAAGAAGCTGGAAGGTGGCACGGGTGTTGGCAGGCAGCTGAGGCAGGACGTTGGTCACCAGGGCATGTTCTCGAGTTTTCAGTCAAAGGCAGAAATCAAAGTAGAGAATGCTGACCTTATATTGGATGGGCCAGGGAATTGTAGAACGGGCATCCATGGAAAGATCTATGAGTACTACGTGGAGTCCTCATCTCATTTCATGTCAGATTTAAGCCCCATCAGGTCTGTCAGTCCGGTCTATGGTCAAAACAAAAACAGCACTTCACAATCATTGGATTTACCCGGTTTTAAAGACTGCTCCCGAACGCCAAGTCCACAGCCTTCTAGTTTAATAATTAGAGATCTTGAAATTGCTCCACAAATTACTAACGAGCCTACCTCGTTAGCGGGAGGCCTCCCTCGTAAACCGGAGACTGTGCGGTACAGCAGGCAAGTAGTCATCCGTCAGGACAGCTATCTTACTGCTGCTAGTGACTCAGAGCTTCCAATCCCCTTGCCTACACAAAGGACTTTAACACCTCGCAGCTGTTCTCCAGCACAACCCAATGACATCCCTTCAAGCCCATTAGACTCTGATATAGCAAACCTGGATGCGCCGGAGGAACCACAAGTCAAAACTGTCGCCGGAGCAAAATTCTTACACTTTCCAGAGAACATGGGGAATGCAGAACTCGAGAGTCTAGCAGGGAAGCTCGATTTAGGCAACTGCTTGGAGGCTTTAACACTTGCTAAAAAACACGGTCACACTGCCCTTCAGCAAGCTGCTCTCCGTGTCATGTCTGATAATTACCTTCAGGTCCTCAGAGACCCAGGCCTGTTTGGCAGGCTGAAAGCAGGGGAGCGTGATCACATCCAAACACAACGCATGAGAGGAAGGAAGTGGTTAGTGGTCGCAGATATGGATTCCCCGGATTGGAGTAGACGTCCGTCACAGTCTATGTATTTAGAGTCTGAATCAGTTAAGTCATCCAGTATTTATTACTACGATGATTATAAGGACACATGGCACCTTCACTCCCACATTCCTCAGGAAGTGTTATCTAAAGGTTGTGCCATGTGCACCATGGATAATTATCTATTTATCGCTGTGGGTTTCCAAGGCTCAGACCGTGAAGCGACCCCTTCAAAGAAAGTGTACTGTTACAACCCAATGACTTCAATTTGGAGTGAAATAAGCCCCATGAATGAGGGAAGGCCTCACTGCAAACTCGTGGCTCTGCAGGGCCATCTTTATGCAATTGGAGGCGAATGCCTATCAACGGTTGAGCGCTACGACCCCAGGACAAACCGATGGACCTTTGTGGCACCTCTTCCTAATGAGACATTCGCCGTAGCTCACAAGGCCACAGCCTGCAATGGTGAACTGTTTGTTGCAGGGGGCACGTTGAGATACACCCTCTTGCGCTATAATCCCAAGACCAACACATGGCGAGAGAGCATGATTGTGGGCAGTAAGGACAAGACCACAGAAATAGTGGCGGTGAGGAACTTCCTGTATCGTTTTGACGTCAGTCCCCTGGGCATCAGCGTGTATCGCTTTCACGCAGTGGCCCGACTATGGTACGAATGCTCTTCAATACGCCTCCCACATTGCACAGCCTTTCAATGTGTGACTATGGATAATATTATCTATTGTGTGAGCCGTCAATTTACCTTGAGGTTCCTTGCAGATGAGGTATCGCCAAGCTTTGTTGCACAGGATTTGAAAGTGCTATCTCCGGCTAAAGGTATTTTGTTTCCATTCGTCCTTGTGCTACCCGACAAGACCACTCAACAAACTTGTGTTTAAAAAAAGGTCAGATCTTTCAAGAAAAAGGTTGTCTGGTAAGAACAAACACTCAAGACCATATTATGCACATGTTCAAGGAATGTACCTTTTCTTAATTAGTGGCAATTGAGATAAAATATCAAGGCTATTACATCCAATTATTGTACAGCTAGATCACAATTACACAGCACTTACTGATATATAAATCTGCTGTCATAGTGAAAGCTATTTGTTTGTTTAGGCCTTCAAACCACTCTGATGTATAAATCAACCTTTTAATCCTGGAAATGTCTTATGCAAGTGCTTAAAATGTTTCAGTAAATATACCGTTTTTGAAACACTGTGTGGATGTTAACCAATACTGTGTGTAGAATAAAGCTGAACTGCGGTTGCGGAGCAGGCATCATAAACAACATGAATGGCTGCCATTAGTACAATTTATGTATGCTCTCTAATTATATTCATAGTTTTTTTTTTATTTCCTTTTTGCATATTTGCAGTTGTTTCTCTGCATATCACACAATTACATGATTTTTATATAAAATGTTAATCTGTTTGTTGTATTATTTTCATGACATTTCCACAAATTTTGTCATCTTGCCACAATAATGCATTTCCTTTCAGGTCAATGGTTTTACTTGTGAAGCTTCTCTTATTTCATCAAGCATTTTATGTTAACACTGTGTGGTTCTTTGCAAAGACAGTTTAACATCACATGAGCACTTTGGGGAGCCTAGAAGAAACATTTCTTCTCTTTGTGTATTCCATTAAACAATACAGAGAGAACTAATGACTTAATGGGGGTAAGGAAAGAAGAATCTAATGCTTTGCCTCGTCATGCACTTTTCTATCTATCTTCTGGAGAACTGGCAATAAAATTCTCTCATCTATTATAAGTGAGTCTTGGTTCTTGTGTTAGACTTCAATATATAATGAGTTCTGACAAAATGTGTGTTTCCAGCAAGAGGCGTTTGTGTGACCAGGATCTTAATTAAATTTAAATGCAATTATGCTGTCAAAAGCAAAGCAATCACATAATCAATTTATGTTAATGAAAGTATACAATACAATCACCGTGACAATCGCTTATGCATATGTGATCAAAGAAAGCAGGCATGCAGAGGAGTGTGTGCTGTGATGCAATTCCCTGTGACGTATCATTTCTCTCCCTGTGTAACTCTAGCACCATCATGTGGGGGAGATCTCAAGGTCTGATGGAATCACAAAAGAACTAATTCACCACACAAAAAGTCAGTGACACAAATGCAAAAGACACATAGCTGGAATGTTCCAAAGGCTAGCAGAAGAACACAGTGGGATAAAACCTACACAGCAGGAGAAGTGTGAACAGATGGTTGGACGTAAAATATAGTGTCCAATTCCTTGTAATTAAACACTTTGATTCAACATAATTAAACACTTAATGGGATGGGAGTTATGAAACTGCCCTTAGAGTATGTCGATGAATGACTCGGCTATCTGAACTAGCACTGTGATTCAAATGAACTGTTGATTCAATGCGGTTTTAGTGCGATAAAGAAGCATTGTCATATCCTAAAAAAATTGGCAGGTTTTTTGTTGTTGTTGTTTTGGTTAACACCGTTCTCTCTCTCACTCACTAATGTGACCCGCAAATAAACACCAACAAAGAACACAGTCTGACAGATGGAAATACCTGTAAAGCTCAAATATTGATAGACCATTATTATTTCAGTGGGGTTCAAAAGTTTGAGACCATGTGAACTCAGAGCTCTTTGGGTCATCTCTAATCATGTTGGACAACATGATCATCAGGTTTTACACACACTTGTGGAGTTCATGCAGCTCAAGTACTGCTGTCAGTTGCTGCTTTTCACTTTAAATAAAGTGCTGATAATATAATGTAATATAAAACTAATGCATTAAATGCTAAAAGTATTTGGACTAGTGATATCAGACTTTTGGACCACATTGCAGTGTATATCTTTTATTTGACTTTCTGCAAACACAGTGGAACGCTCCTGTTCCTTTTGTTTTAAGTGCCATTGATCAGTAAAACAAGGTATTCCAAGCCCAGTCTGTGAGGTACTGGAAGGCTGAAGGTGGTGAGACAAAGGGTAAGGGTCACAGCAGGCTGGCTGGATTAGTGGAGACCTGCCTGCAGGGTCTGGGTTTCAGTGCCAGGTCCTCGTTGCTGTGCTTGGCAGGGTGCTGACTGCTGGAGAAGCGCTTGGGCATGCTGACGTGGCGAGAATAACAGAAGGCGCCGATGGGGTGCAGAGGGTATGAAGCCCTATACTCGCTTAGTGCGGGCACAACTGCCCGCTGTTGTTCCATATGAGCCCGCCAAGACTCTGCCAAGCCAAAATTAGTAGGAGGGCCTGTGTGTAAGAAACAGAGGGAGGCAGAGAGAAAAAAAGAGACATCACAAGAGAAACATGTTCAAATTAACTGTCTGGAGTTTCTATGCCACTAGCATTGCAACAGTAAAGAGCAAGACTAAAAAGACCACAGAGGGAACTGGGTTATTACCATTAACAAAAACTATTAAAATATTTGTGTTAATTTTAAATAAAGCTGTAAATATTAGATGAAAAACTTTAAATGAAAATTAGAAAATTTAAAATTGTGCTGAAGCACTAGAATTACTAGAATGAATTCTAAATATTAATACAACTATAAAAGAACATACCAAAATCAGCCTATGAATGGCTTACTTGTAATATTTTTACACTGAAAAAAATGTATTGGCGTTAAATGAATAGTTTACTAATAGAAAACTGAGCTGTTAATCACTGAAACAGTATCAAACCAACAACTTAAACTTGACCAATTCGATTCATTAATGAATCACTCAGAACAGTTTTATGAACTGAATCAATAGATGTATTCATTTGAGTCAAACAAACTCTGACTAAAAAAATATTTGTTTATCAGTCAGACATTGTTACATTTCTAATAAGCTTTTATGAGAACAGAGGGCTTTTTCAGTGATTCACCATGTTTTCCTCACACAAAGCTATAGGCTAATAAGAATCGTGAGAATCAATCATTTCTTTGTATTTTTTTAATCTTAAAATAGAAATGAAATCATATGGGTTTGGAACAACATGACAGTGAGTAAATGATGACGATTTTCATTTTTGAGTGAACTATTCATTTAAATCACCCACTGGCAAATAATAGACATCAATTTCTCATTCACATTTTCCGCAGTAATTTTCTGTCAATGCTCAAATAAAAAAATAAATGAAGACACTGGACAATAAACACCAATGTGTTAATATAACTGATATCCATAATGATTTACAGGGATGTTTTCCGAGATTAATTCAAAACGCAGACTGAATTGCATTAAAACCCATCTGGAGTCAAGGGAATGCTTAATACCTTGGATTGGGTGATCTGACCTCTCTGGGAGCCCAGCCAGTTTGAAAGAGTTCCAGGAGCGCAGTGTGGGCAGAGAGGAGGAGGCCTGCCGCCCGTACGACTCATCATAGAGTGTTACCAGACAGTGGGAGGAGGGGACGTCATGATGAGAAAATAACTGCCTTAAGGGAAGACCCTAAAGCATGGATTAAACCCACAGACATGGTTTATCAGACCAGTGAAGGACAGAACGGATCATTCACAATGCACAACTTAATATACATGGCTTGATAATTTATATATATATATATCTGTTATTTGACTGACTGTGCATAACCACACTGCAGTGATGATGTATTTTTGTAGGCAAAACCTGACTTTTTCAAGTTTTACACTTCCGGTTGTATCATCCTGAAATCACTGGATTGATTGAATGGGTTTAAGAGAGTGTAAGAGGCATAAACTTTTGTTGGTGACAGAGCTTATCTTATCTGCAATAATCCAAAGATCAATGGAAAACCCTTTTTTTTTTTTGAGGGAACCAGAGTGACGCTAACTTCCAGGTTGGCCTACAAAAATACATTGCAGCTCTCTATTATACATGAAAGTCACCAAATAAAAAATAACTATGTGGGACAATACTGATTGTTAAATTATAATTTTATAATTTTACCCATATATTATCTTTTTTTTTGTGAACAATTGTTTTTATCAAATAGTTAGAACCTGTATATTATCTTTAAAAAAGCCTAGAAGTTAAACATTGTACCAATATTACAGTAATATGTATTAATGTAAATAGTATTGATTAATGTTTTTTTAATAAGTCCTCATTTTCTCTACAATCAATAAATCAGATCCAAAATGGTGCTAGCTGCTAAGTCGCACTGGTTTTTGTTCCCCAGATGAGTGGTCTAAAATACGACACAATATATATATATATATATATAT
>NW_015505199.1:681295-720795 GCF_001515645.1 Sinocyclocheilus grahami | reverse complement strand
GACACAATATATATATATATATATATATATATATATATATATACAGTATATATGCTGCACAAAGTCAACTTCAAAGTGAAATATGTATTAGCATGCAAAGAATTATCTCCCTCTATTCCCACTGTTTTTGCAACTTGGTCTGAAAGTCAAAATTCATTTTCACTTTTGAAGTCACTTGAAGAGATTAGAAAACAATGAAGTATCACAATTATTCATCAGAGTTTCATAATGACAGTTCAGAACTCCAAGAAGATGCAAAGGAGTTTAATAGCATGTTTCACGCCTGTCGTCCATCATCAAAACCGAACATGATTTGCTCACTGGTGTGTTTGTGATGTTTGGTAAATGATGTGTGAACTGATGAGTGTGTCCCAAACCTCTGAGCTGCGAAGAGCCCTTTGGCACATGACAACATTGGGCTTGTGTGACCTGTGGGGCGTGTAGTCCATCCTGTAGCTGCTGTTCGCCGTCTCGCAGTCCCGAGTGAACTGTCTCACCACACACACATATAAGAAAGACAGAAACACTCAGCAAACAAATCCCACACTCAGCAGAGCTTGCGGCCCCTTATTGATCGGAGATGTACTCTCTCAGGTCTGTTTCTGTCTAGGGGACTGCAGAATGACTTGCATCAATTCCATTTGTCTGCCTCCAGTCTGTGCTGACCAAGCTGATCAGCAGCGCTAATCACTTTTGCATAGATCTGAGCACTGTCAGAGGAACTGCACCCCTTTCAGGATTTAAACAAGTACTTAAGTAGTGTGTTAATTACTCAAAACAAGAGCCATTAGGAATTGTGCCTATATAATAATCACCAATATTAGAAGCTAAAAACACATTTTTAATGCAATATTGAAATACATGAGCAACTTGGAATTCAATATTGTTGGATATGAATGCCCTAGAAACAAAATTCTTGGTCTCAATTTTTTTTTTTCAATTATTTGAACTATTCTGATTTTTATTTTATTTATTTTTTAACTCGGCCAGTGGTTTTCATCAGATCTTCACCAAACCATTTACATGCAAATGCAAGGACTTGATGATGTGTATGCCAAATAGGAAGTGAGGCTCCATCTTTGCAACGCTTTTGGCTATTAAGGTGACTCTTTTTTAGGAAATATTGCCACTATGGCCCAAAGATATACGAGTATTTTGGGTATATTTACTATTAATAAATGTATCACAAGTCACCAGTTTTTAGTGCATAAGATCACAGCAATTAACAAATGACAACAATCCAGACAAATCCCATTGGACAAAACCACCTTACTTTTTCCCCCTTCTCTCTCATTCAGGAAGCCTTTTCACTGAGATATTTACAGAATGAAAGACTTTAAATGGTTTGGCCAAAGGCAAAATTCCTACACAATGTTCCTGGGTCTGCAATATTGAATTTCATAAAAAAAAATTAAAACAAAATCAGTACTAGTTGTACTATTTCTGCCTTTTAAGTATAAAATTGTGGCAGAAACAGTAAAAGCAGTGCATAATGATATTTAGCTTAAGTTAGTATCAGTTTAGAATACTAATCCAAATGTGTTCATTTTAAAAAGACAAAATTATTTTAAAAAAAGTAAAGATTCTGAAAGCATTGAAGGAGAAACCATAAGTTTATATAGCTTTACAGTAGTAACAATAAGTAGCCTATGATATTTTATTATATGATATTATTAATAAACATGATGGTTTCATTATAAATATGGTGATTATCTCTAAAGTGGACACCCAACTTAATATATGATATTTCCCATCTGAATCTAACCATGGCATGCCATGTCTAATGGAAAAGTCGGCCAGCTATTTATTGCCATGTTTCAAATCTTGTGCCATCTAGTGGTTATAAAGACAAATGCGCCTTTAACCTCGTTGTATTCTACTGTCTTAAATTAATAGTCATTGGTTAGACTATATTCATTTAGACTTTATTATTAAGCGAAGCAGTCTTTGCTGCAATATCCACAACATTATCAAAAAAGAAGATAGCACGGTTTATCTGTCGAGTTGCGCGTGAATTTTGTTTCAAAAACAAACAGTCATTTGTGTAATAAAAGCAACTTTTGTTATGTCGAAATCAAGGTAGAAGTAAGTCGTGATAACGATAAAACTACTTTTATCCCGAAATCACGAAAAATTACGATAAGTAGGCCTAGTAATAACGCTAAAACAACTTATGTCGAAATCACAAGCCTAGAAATACACACTACTCAATTTTTTATGTGAATTCAAAATGACATTTACACTGATACAGTAATACATATACCTACATGTAATCTCTCCTCCGCCCAGTTACCAATGAGTACTTTGTTGGTGCTGTATTTACCAGGCTGACTCATCCTTAAAGCAGCAGAGCAGTTGAAGCAGGTGATCGTCTAGAGTTCTGTTGCCATGGACACGCCAAACACGAGGGGCCAATTCCAAACGGAAGTGAGCCTCCCTATGCCTTGTTGCAAATACATAATAATAATTTTAATATTAATAATAATTATTATTATTATTCAAATGTTGTCTAATTGTTGTCTAAATGCTGGTGAAGTGGCTCTCAGCTCTAGAGATGAAGTTCTGAAGTAGACTACCTTCATACGTACTTAAGTATGTGTAGTAGTCGAAACTGCTGAGTGCATTCACAAAAGACACGCAGAACATGCAGATGTCAGATTTAAACAGCAGCCTCTACCGTCCAGTATGTTCTCACCATGATGAATGGCATGTATTAAAGGGGTCCTATTATGCTTTTTTTACTTTTTCAACTTTAGTTAGTCTGTAATGTTGCTGTTTGAGCATAAAAAAGATATGCGAAGTTACAAAGCTCAAAGTCCAATTCAAAAGGAGATATTTTATTTAACAGAAATCACTTTTCAAAAACTACAACGACCGACTCGTTTGGACTACAACGCATATTTTCCGGGATTTGTGATATCACAAATATCGATGAATGGGATGAGACCTGGTTGAGCTGCACTAGAGAAGGCTACGAGTGTTATCACTATGTCAGAGACACGCTAGCTTTCCCAAGACAGATGAACTTAGAGTGGTTACAATCATCCAGGTTTAAATCACGCTCAAATTGATTTGATTTTGATGCAATATTTAGGCGGCTATGGTAAGGGGCGTGACATTTACCGACCAGGCGCCGAGTGCTACCAATCACAACACACACTGACCCAGCTAACCAATCACAGCACATTTCGTATTTCAGAAGGCGGGCCTTCATTTGATACAGGAACTATTCCAGCCGTTCATGCCAGACTGGGGAGAGAGGTGTTGTAATAATGTAAAATATGTGAAAAATAATGTGTTTTTCGAACAACCTAGTATGAGAGACTGTTCTAGTACACCCCCAAAACAAAATCAAGACTTTGTAAACGAGCATAATAGGACCCCTTTAAGATAGGCTAATAACACTTTTCATCATTTTACAATGCAATCACTTTAAGTAAAACTTACCAAGAGAACTTCAATTTCAGTTGTTGTGGCGAGTGGATTTGAGATGCTCCAGTTCTCTTTGTCACCTCGGTTAATCAACAGAGCGCTGACAGGCTTTACAGAACATCACTTTTCCATCCTCATTAAAATCATTAGCATATTATTTTGCTCCCACTAGATGCCGCGATCGAAGAATCAGAGTTGTATTGCAGGGAGACATGTGGAAATATAAATTAATGATGCATGGTTCTGCTCTAAGCATGTATGTTACAAGTTTGTGAAAATACTACCAGTGGCAGGTAAACGTAAAGCAGATTATGATTCACCAATACCAAAACAACGTGTCTACACCAGATGCGAGCGGTGCGACGTGACAAATGCAAACAGAACCCAGTGATGTTCTCAATGGGTGCGGCGCGACGCGACACGACAAATCCATGACAGTGATGCCCGTTCTATTTATGACGAACTCCAGCGCTCTGACACAAAGGAAAGGACAACTGGATTTGCAATGTTCACTTTGTCGCGTCCAGTGTGGTGAAAAGACAAGAAAATATATAGGCATATCTCACCCTCAGATTCACCAGTACAATGTGGGTAATGAAGCCGAACAAGTTAAGACGGCAAGTAGGCTAGTTTAGTACTATGTTAATCACAATATTTCAAATCATATATAATTTTGCAATCAAGGTCATGTCTGAGAGGGTGACACTGAAGACTGGAGTAATGATGCTGCAAATTCAGCTTTGATCACAGGAATACAGTATATGTTCAAACATTCAAATAGATATTTTAAGTTGACACATTTCACAGGGAGTACGTTTACATGGACAACAATAATCCGATTTTAACACGATTAAGAATCTACCATGTAAACAGAGATTTTTGAGTACCTTAAGTCCAGCTAAAGTCATATTCGAAGTAAATAGAAATCAAATTAAGACATGTGGAGTATTCCTGTTTTAGTCGCATTACTGAAGTGCAGTATAGACATGTAAACACCCTAATCACATTATTAGCATTGTGTAGGACTTTTCGCCGCATTTTGCGACAGGATACTCACACGGCAGTGGTCAACCGTTTGACGGCAAATAAAAGAGCTTCAACACCACCGTCGTCTATATGCACGTACAAATAATTAACTGCACTTGAAGCTTTCCTAACATTAAAAATGAAACACCCAAAACTTTGTGATGGCATCATCACGAAGAGGAACTATATGTTTATACGTGACATTCCGGAGGGGACATCACGTGGGGGCGTAATGACGGTGTGCCATTAATCGAACTATGTACTATAATAACATGTAAAACGGGAACATGAAAGGAATATTCTAAAAATATTGGCTTATTTAGAATAAGGTAAATAATTAATCCTGAAAATATTTTTCTGTACAAAAGGGGGGCCCGGCCAAAAAAGTTTGGGAACCACTGCCCTAATCATCCGCGGTCAGTTTTATTTTAAACATTCCACGCGTTAAAGCAGGAGAGTTCTGTTGAAAATACACCTGCTGGCGCTGTAGATTGCATTAGTGCCCGTCCACTTTTTCATCGGTGCTTGTTCCGGAAGTATTTCTCCCATAGGGATTTTTTGCTACAGAGTCATAAGCATGAACTATAGCTGCATCCAAATTCGAATACTTCCCTACTATATAGCATGTGAAAACAGTACGCCAAACGAGCAGTATGTCTGAATTTATTGTATTTGGGAAATAAATAAATTATTTTATTTCGGAAAGTAGCCGGATGACCTATTACTTACACTGGCCCTGTGTACGAAATCATCCCCTATACTATTAAGTAGGGCACTATTTGAGAGGACAGCCATTTGTATTGGTGTCCGAAACCTTGGACATTATCGAATGCACTCATTCAATCCCACAATGCACCGCAATAACGAGTGTACAACTGGTGTATGCCAAAGAACTATGATGTATGCCAAAGGTATAAATTACTTTTAAATTGATTATTAAATTGAGGTTTATTCACCTTTTTTTTCCCCGTACGAGCGGGCAGAGCCATTTGTAAATTTTATGTGTCTGGCTTCCGGTGTCATCCGCTTTATTTTAACTGAATACAAAACAGCTCGTTTTGCCGCTTGATATTGCAAATTGGTGTGTCTTACGATATTATTGTAATGTATTCTTTACTATGAACACACTGGTTTGTTACTTTCAACACTTTGTTATTCTTCTCATTATTTTCCTATAGCGGCTAATGAACCAGAAGTCTCGCACTTTCACAGAAAACGGCTTACTTATGCATTGAAAAATAAAGGTGCTTTCACGTTATATCGTAATTACCGTGGTTACGAGATACCAACGTGTAAAAAGCATTCACGTCCTCATAGAACTTGTAATTACAACTTGTGAACTGGGAGTTTTCTGAAAGCTACAACTTGTACCACCTGACCACCTCAAATTCATTAGGCGCTGTTTGGGCATTGATAGTGCGATAGTTCCGAGTCCGAGGGTGTGAACAGCTCCAAGTAGAACGTAACGTGTTGTCATCTCGAAATTGCAGTAAATATGACATGGTGTGAATGCAGCAAAAGGTGGATACATAATTTCCATAACAGAGTTCAAGATAAATCCTTTCATCTTACTACTGGAGCTACCAGATTCAAATGGTTATTAAACAGCAAGCACAAATGTGGCAGCCCTTCCAGTGCACTCAGTGTCTGAATTCACTAACTCGTTTTCATTCCCTCCTTCAAGTGAACTGTATTAGTGGACTAATGTTGGGAATAGTGGATACGGGTATAGGGGGCAATTTCGGATGAAGTGTGCATTGGATTGACACTTTACTATCCCATGAGGCCATGGGAGAAGACTTATGAATGGCAGTGAAGCAACGCAACTTACACTGGTAGGTCATGTGACAGTAACTAAATGGCGAATGTAGTATGTCCGAATTTCATTCATACAAGTACTCACATTCATACTATATAAAATATACTTTTTAACGGTTGTGAAGTTCAAACTCAAATGTAGTACCTACATATATAAAAATATTCATTTAAAGCTGTTGGTTGTTTCTATATAAACTATGTATTTTTAGTTAATTGCCAAAATATTCATATATACAAAAATATTTTTGAGAGCGTAGGGAGACCGAATCCATTACAACAATGGTGGCGTTTCACAGGAGTGGGCAGAGCTAAAGATCCTTCTGGCGTGAAGGATTTTCTGTACAGCATAATGGGTAATGTAGTTTTTAACCACAAATTCCACTATAAAACTTGATTATTTTAAAAATAAGTCGAATTAATGCGAACAGATTGGTTTAACAAAAGCATTAATAATCAATTAACAACATTGGAGCACACAGCAGGCCTGTCTTTAAAGATTTGTCAATTATTGTTAAAAATCCATTTCTCTATGGAGAAAACAAATGGAGTTTTTTATTCCGTAACCCAACTATTACACTGTGAGAGCAGCTGCAGCGAAAGAAGGTTCATCAGATTCCTTTAAACGCACCATGCAAATGCTGACTAACACTCTGAATGATGAAAATTAGCTTCACTTGTAGCACCAAAGGAAAGACTGCAGTCTCCTACAAATGAGGCTGTACAAGGGACGTGGGATGTGGGAGGAATTTTAAGTGTCACACACTGGAATATCATTCATGATTCAATGGATAAATTGAGCATTGTTTGTCCATTACAAACACAGTTTAACACATCAATCAAAAACGATTCAAATACTCTTTTTTTTTGATAAATCTAATGGGACTTTCTTGCTATAATTCACAGAATATTGCTAAATGACAATGATTCTTTAAGGAGAAAATCGGTACAGAGTGTACTTTTTGTTTAGCAGCCTTTGTTCCAGAAGTATTTTTTCTATTCTTTTTTCCCATAGGTATTTTATATTCATTTTTAAAAGTTATAAGCCATGAACCAAACCAACCAGCTATGAGGTGAATCACAAAATTACAAACTTAGATTTTTGATTGAAGCAAAAAAAAAGTATTTTAAAATTGTACAAAAAAAGAACTACAATCCCATGATGCATTGTGTATGATAGAATCTAACTATAATCTATAAAACTATTGATTTAAAGATATTGATTATATATACAGAAATAATATGATTTACATTTATTGCGTAATATGCATATTAAGCACAGAAATATTTAAAACAATTGTCATTCTCTGGTTGATTAATATTTTATAGGTATTGGGTCACAAGTTGAAATGATGTGTACTTATGCCATCGATTAAAGCTAGGCTAGGCATTTTCTGTGCTGCTAGTGCCTTATACCGGAACTGCAAAAAGAAAGCATGTTTTCAAACAACCTTGGCAAAAGCCCCTTTGGCATGCAGCACCTCCCCCATCTCAAACATCATAAACATTATAGATTATGGATTTATAAAATGGCAGGTAAAAGCAGGCTAATTTCAATAAAATGTTCAACATATTAGGAATACTTTTAACTTAAAGTTTAGATTATCTGTTGAGAAGAAACTAAGTTAATTTTATCAATTGAAATTCAAACATTCTATCAAATTCCTCCATTTTGTAAAATCATCGCTCTTGTTTTACCTGTTTTTTTGGAGCACTTTAATTATTGGTTGCCATCAGGCTGTGAAAAGACTTTCAACCAGTATAACAGAAAATGTTTATGGAAAAACATTGCCTACCCTAGCTTTAACAACCTCGTAACTCTTCTTTAACAGTTTG
This sequence comes from Sinocyclocheilus grahami, assembly GCF_001515645.1. Taxonomy (NCBI): domain Eukaryota; kingdom Metazoa; phylum Chordata; class Actinopteri; order Cypriniformes; family Cyprinidae; genus Sinocyclocheilus; species Sinocyclocheilus grahami. The sequence goes on along the minus strand of NW_015505199.1, from coordinate 712,686 downwards.
TTACTTTTTTACAGTTCTCTATGGAGAAAACAAATGGGAAAGTGTTTTTGTTAATTCCCATTTCTCACAAAAAAAGAAAGAAAAGAAAAACTCTTACAGGCTATATTCCATGTCATTCTGACAAATCTTTTGACTTCTCAGTCAGAGAGTCCTTACATATCTTACAATGCTGTCCATACCCTTTCGAGAAGATTGAAATGTCAACCAGCCCTGGTTGAAGAAACTGATGATCCCGTGGAAGCCATCAGATAGATGCTCCCACGTGACTTCCACTCCTGCATCCTTCAGTCGCTTACAGAACAAAATGCCATCATCCCTCAGCACATCAAACTCACAGGTCAAGACGAAGGTGGGCGGCGCGAGGTGGAGAACATCATCCTCAGCTAATAAAGGGGAGATCTCTGGATCCAGCCCCTGTTTGATGATGTGATAGACATGACCATCATGGCTTGGGATAACCTGCGGACTTCTTGCTCCTTTTCTAAACTGAGGTGAAAGATTATCTGGATCCAGCCATTTCTTATAGCGACGTTTTAACTCGACAGGAACATGCTTGCCTTCCAGAATCTGCTGGCTAACAGAAGTATTCCCGTTGAGGTACTGTAGGAAATAGAATACCGCTCGGCCTCTGAACAATATGGGCACAGAGTGGTTCTGCTGGTATGAGGGCAGGTGGAAATCTGCCATCTGCAGTGCCGGGTAGATGAGAACCTGGGCACAGGGAGATGGCAGATGACAATCCTGTGTCTTTGACAGCCTCTGGCAGAGAGCGGCTGCCAGGTTCGCCCCTGCGCTGTCCCCACCAACTGCCAACCTGCGTGGGTCCACCCCGAAATCAGTTGCCGCTATTGACAGGAAATGGCGAGTCACGACCTCACAGTCGTCCAGGTGGGCAGGGTACCTGTGCTCGGGGGCCAGACGGTAACTAAACATGGCAAACAGAGAAGGAAAACAAGAGGAAAAATTCAACCAGCCAAAATTTAACTTGATTTATACATAAAATGAGTATGCCAAAAGTCAGCTAACCCAACAGACACAACGATGGTGTCACTCTCCAGTGATATATACTGACACACTTCATTGTAATCATCTGTGAAAGAACAAAAAATGAAAACATTTTAAATTACCAACACAAAAGTATTGCACTGTTTCTTTGAGTATATATTACCAATGCAGCCAAACATCCATCCACCACCATGAAAGTACACCAGGCCCCTTTTTTTCTCTCCCGAGGCAGCTGTAGGCTCATACACCCTCACTGGAACTCCACTGAAGCTCAAGTCCTTAATACGAAGCCCGGAGGGCACTGTTTTTTTGCGGGCCATGATACAGCATCTGCTCCATCGTATAAAATTAATCTGATGGCACAGCCCCAATCGCCCCAGAATTTGTCCCTAAAGGTGGTTTCAATACAAAAGAGACTTGTTAACAATGATTGGCCAATTCATAATACTCACCATGCCATTAAATGTGCCACTCAGTGGGTAAAGAAGTCCGCTCGGCTATTTGAATTCTGTACTCATATTCTGAGATAAGAAGAACGGCTCATATCTCTTTATCATACCCTTGAGAGAATATCAAGCTAGTGGCTACAGAAAAACACTCTATTGAACTCGCTATACTCAGTTTTAATAAATTATACATCACTGAAGAGTTATTCAATTACTGAGGTGGACTTTGTATTGAGCATGGTTATATTATTAAACAATTTGTTGTGCCAAAACAGAATGACAGTACAATTTCCAGAGGTGGACAAAGTACACAAATCAATTACTTGAGTAAAAGTACAGATACTGCTGATCAAATATTATTCCATTACAAGTGAAAGTTGTAAAGATTTTTACTTAAATAAAAGTACAGAAGTACTTGCTTTTAAAAGTACTCAAGTATCAAAAGTAAAATGTATTTTTTATGTCAACGGACTGTTTTATTATGGTTCTATTATTGTTGTATGTAATACTTGCTATACCTTATGCCTCTGAAGCTACAATACATTACACCTACTGAATACACTGACTAACTTGTAGTATCTTCGGAATAAAGAGCTTTTAGAATGTTAAAAACCTATAGAAGTGAAACAAGCGAGTTCACAAAAAATTTAATTAATTTAACACCCCTACCCACCAGCAGGATGGTAGTGATCTCACACAGCTCTGGCAGTTTCCAGAAAAAATAATACTCAAGTAAAGTACAGATACTCAAGTGTGTACTTAAGTACAATACTCAAGTGTGTACTTCGTTACTGTCCACCTCTGACAATTTCACTGGATATTCTCATTTTCAGGGGATAATGTGGAAACCATTTGAAATATTAAACATATAGGGCTAAACGTTACTCTTTTATTAGTCTTAAGTAGAAATGAAAATTTAACAGGAAATCAATCAATATGATTGGATTTGCCAGTGAACACAACACAAAATGCATGAACACTCACCACAATGCTTATCCCCACATACACACAATGAATCACGCGTAGTTTCCCAGGACTAGCAACTCCAGAAGGGATATTTAAATTTCTCAGCTCTAAGTACACTGGGACAACTACCAATAAACAAAAAGCAGCAAAAAAAGCTGCAAATACAAAGAGCAGAATTGCAATTCCAGTATGCATGGCTGCTTCAACGTGCTGCATGCACAGCAAAAAGTGTTCAAAATACATGCTCCCTTCCCTTTTATAGTGCATGTACAAGGTCAAGTAGTGCCAGGGTTGCCAAGTCTACGAGTTTTCACACAAAACTAGATCAAGTTGATTTTTCCCCACCAGAAAATTAGATTTTAATGTATTTTTTAATCAACCAACAGCCAATTTTCTGCAAAGTAAAACAGATTTTTATATAGACTAAAAGTGTTACAATTGCAATACAGTTCAAATTTCACAAAATAGTGCCATCAGAAACAAGATAACTATGGGTAACAGCCCTTGTAAAAGCATATTGCACTGCACACATTTATACAATAAGTAAATGAAAAGTCTGACCAGAGTGCAAATTAAGTCTTCCAACCCTGACTAATGCCCACTATGTTCTAACTGACCAGATAACACAGAAGCTAATTAGTAATATCAACAATGCACATAAAAATATGCTGGCTGAATGTTTACATAAGAGATAATTGATGGTGGCACAGCTTTAGAGAAGACAAAACACTGCATATTCATCAACTGTAAAATCAGTTCCTTTAATCCTATTACTATGCAAATGCACATGATAAAACTATCTTCCATGAAAGGCAATGTTTGCGCTATGGCCACCACTGAGAATACATCAGATTTATTTAGTGAACTTTCTATGTTGATCTGTAGATGGCAGTGACACTCTATAACAGAAAAGAGAAAGCCTTTTTGTTCAGCTTCATCATGCTGTTATATTTCTACAATAAAATGTGCAAGATAAAATAAAACCTCACAATCATATAAAAACAGAGAATAGTGGTTCCACAACATTCTGCAATATTGGAAATTAACTCAGCATCTGTAATTTTGGGCCTGTTTTTGATCAACAGATCAAGAAATGGCCAAATTTAAGTGAAACATGCTATTTCCCCCCACCAGACAACCATTAAGCCTTCTCTGAGAGTTGCTGGGCCATTAATAAGAGGTGCAGCATAGCACAAAGCAGTCTTTGTGAGGCTGCATTTTGACCCAGTCCGGTCTGAGCAGCCCTCCATTCAGCTTTTAAGCAGTAGAAGCAGGGGCTAGGCCAAAAATCACAGTCTGGAATCTCCACAACGGCTCCTGGGTTTACTGCACGAGTTTAAGAGGCATTTACAAAGGTCTCCATGTTCTGGAAGTGCACTGGTCTGCAGGAATCCTTCTGAGTCTGAGCACTGTGGACTGAAAAGAGCAACAGGAGACCCAAGCGTAACAACATTTAGAGCAAACCACATGCTTGTTTACACATACATAACACACTGAAAAGTTGACTTGGAAAACAACTAATTATAATTAATAAAATTAATGACAGAAATATTGAGAAAGCTTCTGTCTGAAGGTAATACAATTGTGTTGTTGTTGTTGTTGTTTGTTTTGTAGAGAAACCTTGCAAAAATGATGCTTAGATCCAGTTTGTAAGACCATTCTTCTTTTGATGTAACAAATATAACATACTGTATATAACATACCGTATCATTGCCTATATTGTATACTGTACATAACATACTGAAGCATATTGTAAACAAGCCCCCCCACTTGTTTACTATGCAGTGAACAAAACAAAAAATAGGCTTGCTATGCAAAACAGACAATAAGGTCATAAAATGCCTTTTTAAATCGTGTATAATACTTAATATTAATATACTTTCGGTTGTTGTCTGTGTGACCAAGGACTCCAAGAGGCACTAAACGACACTCTTGAACGTGAACTAACTTGACTGAATTATCTCGTTTATTTACAAGAATCTGCGGACCTTCTGAACAACCCGTTTGTCCAGTTCATCATTAATTCACAACAAGAGGAGAAAAGGGACAGAATAATATGAATGTGTCAAATTGACTGAGCATACACAATTAAAATCACGTAAGTCCGTTATTCATAAACTCATCATTTATTCATGAGCTCATTTTTATTTATTTATTTATTTGATTAAAGTCATGTTGACAAAATATAGGAAAATACAATTAGACTGCCATATCATTTGTGGAAAACGGCAGATATACATAAGCTAATTTATTAATAAAGGATAACAGGACATTTTCTTTTCGGCGTTGTGTGTGTGTGTGTGCACCATTCGAACCAGCATAATGTGCGCTGAGCGAATCATTCAATTGAACCGATTCAAAAGATTCGAATCACTGGAATGAATCAAAATCCCCACCACTAGTTACAATAAGCACAGGTTGAAAGGCAACGAAATTGCCTGTGGCACCACTTCTGGGGGAGGGGACTTAGCCGTCATAAAGTAACCCTCACGCCAACGTTTGATAAAGCAGTACTTCTGTCAGTCCTCCAGCTGTCAATCAAGATAAATGGTCTCTTTAAAACCCCTATCAGACCCTTCTGGCCGCTGTCAGTATAGCGACAGGACTCCGTCTCCGGTGCAAAGCAGCAGCGCACACTTGTCGCAGCAAGAGCTCCGTGGATAAAGAGTTTGTGTGGAATAAAGGTGCGCAAAATGACAGATATTCCGCCGAGGCGCACGTAAACTGCGATGGATTGTGGTAGATAGATGCATTTCACCCTATTTAGTCTCCGTCAACTTTGAAAAATAAGGCGAATTGCCTTATCCACTCCTATAAAATAGGAGTAAAGGTGATCGCTCCGAGGAACGATTCAATTGGTTCAGCAATTGTTACAGGCGAGAATTGAGACGAAGTGAAATGGATCTGAAGGCGCTGGGCTGCGTGGTGCTCTTACCCATTCAGATCCTTTACTATATTGTCAAGGCGACCGTGTGCTGGTTCTTACCGAGCAGGCGGAGAGATCTGACCGGAGATGTGGTGCTTATCACGGGTGGCGGACGGGGCATCGGCCGTCACCTGGCAAAGGAGTTCGCCGTGCGTGGAGCTAAAAAGGTAAACAATGTATTATTACTCTTGGTTATAGCTATGGCTTGGTCATACAGCGTAATATTTCAATTCAAATCTTTCTATGAGTGTAGTGTTCGTATAGCCCCATAGTTTGAATACCAGGTGGTCTCCCTCTGTCTTTCTCTTTCTGATTGCTAGCTATAAGTGATACATCAAAACTATCAGTCAGATTGCTCAAAGTTTCATAACACTATACATAGCGCTATTTGGCATATAAAACTGCTATTAATATTAAAATAATTTAGCTTTATACAATGATGCAATGTTACTATAAAGAAATCTACATTTATATTCCATGTCTATCATTTATATACCATGTCTGTCTTACTCTTACAAAAAATTACCAGTGGCCACCAAAATACAATGCAAAATATAATACTTTCGCTGTGAGAAGCTTTCAGAATCTTGCTGTAATTTAATAGAGTAAAATTAAAGTCTAAATGGTTCAAAAGTTAACTGCACCTCCTTAACCACTTTGAATTTAATTATTCTGAGTAAGAATACCAATTTGATTAAACCATTTGTACATTGTGGCTCTACTGTAATAATCATATCTAGTTACTATAGTGTGTATGTGCAAACTGTGGTTATCATGCACATTTTTGTAAGCTAATCCTCATGAACACAAATCATTAGCCTAGTAATGGATGCATTTGTTTTGTTTTGCAAAGTATCAGTCTGTATGGTCTATTCCTCTCCCTAGGGACATTACATGCCCCGTTCATAAACCCATTGTCTCAATGGTGCATAGGTCATGACCAATCAAAATGTAGAGCTGGAACCCAATGTCTGCTTCAACTTGTAATACAAACTGGGTCAACTAACAAACAGCTATTTTGAGGAAAAATATCCTTCTTTCAAACTTCGACAGCTCTCATAGTCAGATTATCACAGCAGTCTGGGTGGAAAACCCTCTAGAAAGGCCAGTGGCCCAGAAGTTCATGGTTCCAGCATCTTTGACCTTGGCCAAATGCTTGGATGATTTGCTGTCTTACTCTTCCTATGAATTTTTACTCTATCTGGAGTATTTAATGGGTTAATTAGAGGACTCCGTCTCCGGTGCAAAGCAGCAGCGCACACTTGTCGCAGCAAGAGCTCCGTGGATAAAGAGTTTGTGTGGAATAAAGGTGCGCAAAATGACAGATATTCCGCCGAGGCGCACGTAAACTGCGATGGATTGTGGTAGATAGATGCATTTCACCCTATTTAGTCTCCGTCAACTTTGAAAAATAAGGCGAATTGCCTTATCCACTCCTATAAAATAGGAGTAAAGGTGATCGCTCCGAGGAACGATTCAATTGGTTCAGCAATTGTTACAGGCGAGAATTGAGACGAAGTGAAATGGATCTGAAGGCGCTGGGCTGCGTGGTGCTCTTACCCATTCAGATCCTTTACTATATTGTCAAGGCGACCGTGTGCTGGTTCTTACCGAGCAGGCGGAGAGATCTGACCGGAGATGTGGTGCTTATCACGGGTGGCGGACGGGGCATCGGCCGTCACCTGGCAAAGGAGTTCGCCGTGCGTGGAGCTAAAAAGGTAAACAATGTATTATTACTCTTGGTTATAGCTATGGCTTGGTCATACAGCGTAATATTTCAATTCAAATCTTTCTATGAGTGTAGTGTTCGTATAGCCCCATAGTTTGAATACCAGGTGGTCTCCCTCTGTCTTTCTCTTTCTGATTGCTAGCTATAAGTGATACATCAAAACTATCAGTCAGATTGCTCAAAGTTTCATAACACTATACATAGCGCTATTTGGCATATAAAACTGCTATTAATATTAAAATAATTTAGCTTTATACAATGATGCAATGTTACTATAAAGAAATCTACATTTATATTCCATGTCTATCATTTATATACCATGTCTGTCTTACTCTTACAAAAAATTACCAGTGGCCACCAAAATACAATGCAAAATATAATACTTTCGCTGTGAGAAGCTTTCAGAATCTTGCTGTAATTTAATAGAGTAAAATTAAAGTCTAAATGGTTCAAAAGTTAACTGCACCTCCTTAACCACTTTGAATTTAATTATTCTGAGTAAGAATACCAATTTGATTAAACCATTTGTACATTGTGGCTCTACTGTAATAATCATATCTAGTTACTATAGTGTGTATGTGCAAACTGTGGTTATCATGCACATTTTTGTAAGCTAATCCTCATTAACACAAATCATTAGCCTAGTAATGGATGCATTTGTTTTGTTTTGCAAAGTATCAGTCTGTATGGTCTATTCCTCTCCCTAGGGACATTACATGCCCTGTTCATAAACCCATTGTCTCAATGGTGCATAGGTCATGACCAATCAAAATGTAGAGCTGGAACCCAATGTCTGCTTCAACTTGTAATACAAACTGGGTCAACTAACAAACAGCTATTTTGAGGAAAAATATCCTTCTTTCAAACTTCGACAGCTCTCATAGTCAGATTATCACAGCAGTCTGGGTGGAAAACCCTCTAGAAAGGCCAGTGGCCCAGAAGTTCATGGTTCCAGCATCTTTGACCTTGGCCAAATGCTTGGATGATTTGCTGTCTTACTCTTCCTATGAATTTTTACTCTATCTGGAGTATTTAATGGGTTAATTAGGCTAAATCTCTCACGTTGGCAGAAGCATAATGTTTTTGTGTCTCAGCAGTCAAATTGCAAAGCACAATGAAAGCACTAATGAAACAAGACTGTGTGCTGAAAGTCAAGAGCTGGGAAGAAATGTGCCAGCTGCCTCACCCACCCAAGAAATTGCATTATAAATAGACCCAGTGGCCCAACTGTAATAAACAGAGCTTAATAACTTCTGTATCCACAGTGACAGGGGCTCCCATGCTTGGCGGCGTTACACCCAGGGCTTTACTTTGATTTACACACATTTCCCACATTGTGTGTATGGGGCCAAATAAAAAACCCATCATAAAAGTTGCAACGCAAATCTCACACAGTAAACAATTCAGAGACCTTAGATCCCTGAATGCTCACAGGCACAACTCCCCTTTTACATCTTTCCAGGGCAAAGGTCTTTGAAAGCAGCAGCTTTGCAGCAGTACGTTAAAGGAAGCCATTGTGCTTGTCAACACCCCGTTGTTAGCCATTGTCAAGGTGTGAAAGCTTTGGAAGAGACACCTGCAGTGGCTATCTTCACAGTTAGCCCATTCTTAAGGAATGCTAAAAAAGCATGAATCATAAATGCACAGGCTCAGATTTAACTTGACCACTAGGTGGGGGTTGTAATTTTCCAGAAAGCAGCCATTTATTATGGCGTCCAAGAGATCAGCAAGTCCTCACTGCATGGTAATTCAACACTGGAAATATTTTGCAAGAATTATGTCATCTTCCTCTAACCAAACCCTAAATGATGATTTGAAGAACCAAGAAAAAAAAATTCTGGAGCTCTTAAAAACAAAGGTTCTTTATTGGCATCTATAGATCCATGAAGCCAAAATCCTTTAATATCCATTGAACCTTTCCATTGCACAAAAAGTTCTTTATAGTGGAAAATGTTTCTTCATTATTTAAATATTCATTGCACTAAGAAAAAATCTAACTTTTCTCTGAAATAATCCTTAGCTCTGGGTATAGCTGACAACAATATTTTGGTTCCAATAAAATTTAATGTTAATGGAAGGCAAGGCGAAGTGCCTTTCACAGGCCATCATTATAAAATATCACATTATTAGTTTGTGATGGACATTTTCACACTTATTTATTTCAGAAATCAAGACAACATGATAGGGCTTTTATTAAGTTACTTATAATTACTGTAGACCAGTGTTTAAATATATATTTTGCAATAATTTACATAAAGCTGAAACGAAAGAAAAAGAAAAGCTTAAAACTTAACGAAAAACTTTGAAACTAACTGAAATTAAATCGAATTAGCTATGTATAAACATAATTTTTTTTAATGGGGTTAAAAAAATAAAAAATACTGAAGTGTACAGTAACCTTATTCACGCTGCTGGCTGGTTGTCACTGAAAAATGGCATACATTTATTTGCCACGGTTGCCTGTAATTGGTTAATTATAATTTTTTTAAATGGCTAATGTATGAACCAAAAGGATAGTTAACCTATGTGCATGCATGCACACACACATGATTAGGAGTTTGCTGAAGCAGAAAATGTCTGGGTCTGTATGCCCAGCAGGCTGTGTAATCTCAATGAGAATTGTCTGTGAGAGATGATGAGGCAGCATCACTGATTTCATTACCTTTCCTTGACCTCTCAGACTAGCTAATTTAATTGACCAATCACTGCCCCCCATGTTCCCTGTCCCAGCCAATCCATTCATGTAGGCATCTCTCTTAATGCTCTGCTCTGTTCCTCCTAACAGCTAATCTTGTGGGGCCGGACAGAAAAATGTCTGAAGGAGGCGTGCGAGGAGATCGCCCTCATGGGGACCGAGTGCCATTACTTTGTTTGCGATGTGGCCAACAGAGAAGAAGTTTACAAGCAAGCCAAGGTTGTCAGAGAAAAGGTATGCCCCATAATATCATATCCTGAGGTGTTTCTTAATTAAGATCATAATAAGATTAGTTCAAACCTGTTGGCTCTAATAACCCCAGTGCTGGTGGCTTTGGCTCAGCTCTGCTGCCTTCCACCCCCATAGCCTGGATGGAGATTACACTTCGCTTGAAATGTCTGGGTTAGATAAGGCCCAGCAGTATAGCGGCTCTAACTAGCCATGAAAAAGAACGTAAGGATATTTTTGGAAAGAATATCTCACAGCGGGTCTTTTTTCTTATGGTAGGTGGGGGATGTTACCATTCTTGTGAATAATGCTGCAGTGGTGCATGGAAAGAGTTTGCTCAACAGTGATGATGATGCTCTTTTGAAGTCACAGCACATCAACACAATGGGACAGTTTTGGGTAAGTACATAAAAGAATTGGGAAGGGTTAAGTTAGGATGGTTTTGTCTAATTCAATAGTTTGATAAAACAAACTATTAAAGTTGCATAACATTTACACCTACATCCACCCCGTATTACAAATATTGCTGGCAAAATGCTTTGTAAAATTTTGGACAAAAGTGTCTGCTAAATGCATAAATATATATTTAAATGTTACAAATTGTTTAAAAAAATGAATACAAATCTAAAGTAAATATAAAACTATATACTAAAACTAAAGTAAATATAAATGAAAGCTAAATTATGAATAATAAAAACTAATAAAAATGACGAATGCACTTTTTAGCATTACTAATTTAATTAATGTGAAATAAAAGCCAATTCAAAGCCTAAAGTAATACTATAATAGTATATTAGTAATACCAAAATGGCATTGGTCTGATTCAAATTAATCTTAACCTGAGGCATTTGGTCATTTCTGGTTTGACTGATGATCAGGTGGGCTTATGTTAGACCAGTGTAAATCTTTTAAGGCTAAAGTGTAGTTTTTGTACCAAAATCCCCCCCCCAAAAAAAACACTGCTCTTGGTTAAACAAACAGACAGTCCTATGGCTAAACACACCATTGGTAAAGTTAATGTTGCTGTGTTAGACTTAAACAATGCAATGTTTTAAAAGCACTGCACAATAAAATGGGTTATAAGAAAGTATTTTAACTTAACATCATTTACATGTTACATCTGCCTTACAAATTCATACTTCCAGGGGTTTAATTGACTTTTTAATAATCCTTTCATCCATAGACCACAAAAGCTTTCTTGCCTCGTATGCTGGAACTGCAAAACGGCCACGTTGTGTGCATCAACTCCATCCTGTCTCTGTCGCCCATCCCTGGTGCTATAGACTACTGCACTTCTAAAGCATCATCACTAGCCTTCATGGAGAGCCTCACTCTGGGGTTGCTGGACTGTCCGGGGGTGGGCTGTACCACTGTCCTCCCATTCCACACCAACACTGAAATGTTTCAGGGCATGAGAGTCAGGTGAGCTGATGAGTACAGCACAAATTAATTATTCAAAAACCCCACTCATATAGACAGCTTTTCCTCAATTTAGTAAATGTTTTAATGGATAAAATCAGTTCCGCCCTACATATTATTTTAATTATCCTGTTTTAACTGGCAGTAAGTCACATTATGGAAGTAAAATGGGTTGGACCATAATTTCGAGTACTTTTACATCAACATCAAATCAAAATTGACCCCATTTACTTTGTTAATGCATGGTTGTGGTCATATTTTGAATGATTAATCAGTACACATTTTTCCAAAAACAATTTTCTGCGTAATCTTTAACCAGAATGCAATAACTTGGTTTTCATCCAAAACAACTTTCCTTTTCTATTGACATCACATCACAGACATTCTTGTTTTAGCAAAGTCACATTTGACTGTTTGTGTACCATTTCACAACGGTACATATTTGTAAGTGACAATCAATAAAAACAAGTGTATTTAACTGCGGTTTTTCTCTGTAGGTTTCCCCAACTCTTTCCTCCTCTAAAGCCGGAGGTGGTAGCCCAAAAAACAGTGGATGCTGTGAGGACCAATACAGCCTTTGTTTACTTACCCTGGACCATGCATGCACTCGTTATCCTTAAAAGGTACAGTCTGATGCAATTTACGAATACAGGTTTATTTGAAATCAAATTATTTCAGCTTGTGTTTTGAAAACTCTCTCTGATTACATGTATTGCTTTGTTTTACCCTCGAAACAGTATGCTACCACGGAGTGCTCTTGAAGAAATCCACAAGTTCTCAGGAAGCTACACCTGCATGAATACTTTCAAGGGACGGACATGAGGGGTCTAGAAACGACATTGGAGCTCCAAATGTTACTTTTTAAATTTTTTTTTTAAGTTTCACAGTCAAACAACAGCTATGGAGTTTTTATGGAGTATTCCAGAAGCAGTGAGTTAGAAGAAAAAGGTGCCAGCATGCCAGAGCACATGGTGCCTCATTTCTAGGACCATTTGCAGGTCACCAATGACCCCTGTGTTGCAGTGTGGGACAAACACAGAATGGACAAAAAAGCCTCATTCGACCGCTGTATTGTATGTATACTTCAACGTTTTTAACAATCACCTTTTAACTACAGTCACTGTAAATTCAGCATCTGAATAAAAATCCAGTTTTAAAGAAAAAAGCCTTCTATCAGCGTTGTCCCATGGGGTCGACAGCAGTAAATGTCTCTTCAGCACTTTTCATACCAACACAACAGTCTTGACCTGCCGTGGGCTAGCACGTGGGCTGAGTGTCAGAAACATTCACCGTGCTGCTGGTGGAAAGAAATGAAATAAGTCAGATCTGTTTTATGTCATTTTTCTTTTGAGAGGATACAACAAAGATGTGAGCTTAGTTTATTTTCAAAGCAGGGTTGAGTTACCACAAACCTTTTTTTAAGGTTTGGCTCGATTGTAACTTATGCTTTCAAAAGTGTGTACTTTGTTCTGAGAACAAAGTTACAGAAAGACCAGGGAAAAATCACAGTGCTTTCTTGTGATTTGCTTTATGGCAAGCTGGAAATATTTAACCACGGATCCATCCAACCACTGCTGTGGCGTTATGTAAAAAAACAAAAAAAAACTATGCCTTTCTAAAATTGCTCCTGCAGGAAAAGTATAATACTGCTCTCTTGAAGTGATATGAGAGGCTATTTACTAAAGTCTGTTGATTTAAAAACAAATTATTTAATTAATTACATTTTTTAACCTTAAGTAACATTAAAGTAACATTAAAGCTCTCAAAAAGGGCTATCAATTTAACGTGTTAATTCAAAACAAGTGCACTTTAATTGTGCCCCCCATGCAATGTCTATTTGATTATTTTATAAGAGTATTAATTTAGTTAAATGTAGTTATTTACATATTTAAATTGAATAATTTAAGTTAATTGTATTTATTAATTCGATTAATTACATTTAATTAATTAAATTACATTTTTATTTGATTGACCAGTGTTTTTAAAACTATTAAAAGTCACTTTTGTTAATTGAAATAAAACAGAAATAAATTGCCTTGACAACTAACTGAAATAAAATAAACTCAAGTTCTAATATAACTAAAACTTATATAAAATAAAATTAGAAATATTAAGCAGAAACATAAAAAAATTAAAATAAATAAAATGACAAAAGCAAATAAAATTACTAGAACTTAAGCTGACAAATGAAACCTCTCAACATGTTAAGTACCTGCTCTCTTGAAGTGATATGAGAGGCTATTTACTAAAGTCTGTTGATTTAAAAACAAATTATTTAATTAATTACATTTTTTAACCTTAAGTAACATTAAAGTAACATTAAAGCTCTCAAAAAGGGCTATCAATTTAACGTGTTAATTCAAAACAAGTGCACTTTAATTGTGCCCCCCATGCAATGTCTATTTGATTATTTTATAAGAGTATTAATTTAGTTAAATGTAGTTATTTACATATTTAAATTGAATCATTTAAGTTAATTGTATTTATTAATTCGATTAATTACATTTAATTAATTAAATTACATTTTTATTTGATTGACCAGTGTTTTTAAAACTATTAAAAGTCACTTTTGTTAACTGAAATAAATTGCCTTGACAACTAACTGAAATAAAATAAACTCAAGTTCTAATATAACTAAAACTTATATAAAATAAAATTAGAAATATTAAGCAGAAACATAAAAAAATTAAAATAAATAAAATGACAAAAGCAAATAAAATTACTAGAACTTAAGCTGACAAATGAAACCTCTCAACATGTTAAGTACTGTGCAAACATCAAGTTGTATTTGAGCAAAATAGCGTTCATCCACATCTGAAGTGCAAAAACCAAGTTCAATTCTCTGTGCAAGTCCTAACAACGAAAAATAAATACAAATGTGGGATTTGTCTGACCTCTGGATGCCAGATAAACCACATAAGCATTCATATGAATCACAGTAAACCACAAGCACCTTCCTCAATAATTACAGCTATGCCACACATCCTGAGTTTGAGTAGAAAATAAATTAGAACATGCTCCGTTAAGGAGAAATAGGAGCCTCTTGTGGGGACTGGTTTTCATTACCCCAGAGTGGGCCGTTTGAAATACTGCAAGAAGAATGTGAAGTCGTCCGAGGGTCATGAAATTGGGGAGCTCCATATGCAAAAGAAAAAGTGTTTCACAAAAGAAAGCAATGCATTCAGGTTTGGAACAACATGACGGTAAGTAAATGATGAGCTTTTTTTATTTTGGGGTGAAATGCATGCATTATGGTGCTATGAGGTTTCTGTTATCACACCCATGAGTTTAGCTGGGTGACACGAAGAAAGAGACATCCTGCATGCTTGGAAACAGAAGAAAAGTCAGAAGAAAATGCAAGCAGACAGAGCGTTCATCCACATCTGAAGTGCAAAAACCAAGTTCAATTCTCTGTGCAAGTCCTAACAACGAAAAATAAATACAAATGTGGGATTTGTCTGACCTCTGGATGCCAGATAAACCACATAAGCATTCATATGAATCACAGTAAACCACAAGCACCTTCCTCAATAATTACAGCTATGCCACACATCCTGAGTTTGAGTAGAAAATAAATTAGAACATGCTCCGTTAAGGAGAAATAGGAGCCTCTTGTGGGGACTGGTTTTCATTACCCCAGAGTGGGCCGTTTGAAATACTACAAGAAGAATGTGAAGTCGTCCGAGGGTCATGAAATTGGGGAGCTCCATATGCAAAAGAAAAGAAGGGTTCAGACCCCAGCGGGAAGGGTTAGACCAGGACTAGTCAAATACGACATAAATCAGACCACAACATAAATCATAGACCTCTCATACAGTTCTTACTGCATTCATACTCCATTGCAAAGCCTGCTTGAAATCATTAAACCATGTTTGCAATCCATCCTCAGTGATCAGACTTTGATCAGAGGCCCTTGAGCGGGAAAAAGATGTATGTGGAACAGAAAAACAAAACAACAAATAAAGACAATGACTTTTTCCCCACCCGCAGTAGGATTTATTATTCCCAAACACAGACGAGAAATTCTTCATAAAACACATTGCTTATTAATTACTCCTCATATGTGTAACTCCCTCAGAGAAGCATCATAAACCATCACAGTGAGTAAGAATACTGATAATTCAATTCAGAGCATATCATGATGTTACCGATCTACTTAATCTCTGTGGAATCATGATTGGGAATTGTATTGTTGCAGGTCTGTGGTCTTTATTCTGCTGAATCTGTTTTCCATATTAGTCTGTAATCCCATTTTTTCTTTCAATCCATATTTCCTGGCTCACGGATCAAGAAGGCTTATGAGGTATTCAAAACGCCACAGAAATCCTAAGAAATGCACTCTAAAAGGGCAATGTCATGGTTGATGGAGTAAGAGCAAACAACATAAATCATTAAGGCAAATATATGAAACTCAACAGATTTTATAGATTTTTTTTCCCTTCTTTCAAACGGTCTTAAAAAATTTTAAAAAGTAAAAAACTGGTTTTATTTAGTTGTAATTATTGAATTCATTGTGTTTGATAAATATGGTTAAATCCTATAATCTCACTTTAGGACTTTCTTGATGCCTGGAATTGGATTCACTGTAAATGAATTTGGGCAAGATCCTGTAGTGTTGCTACACTCCTGATTAGCACTGGTGCTAGTTCGGCACGCTGTTCATCCATCATTCAGCAGCTGATCTGACAAAATGAGACTTTACTGACCCCCAGCAAGGGGCTGAACTCCATGCCTCATTTGCTCTGTCTGCTGAGAAATATGGGCAACTGAGGTATGAGGTTAAATGTGGTGCATAGTGAGTGTGCTAACAGCAAGTTCTCTGCAAGGCACTGAAGTCCTTATGACAAGACAAAAGTTTTTTTTCACAAACTTATGTTACGGTATAAAGCAGCTCAATATACACCTGAATTCACCAAACCCTATTTTTCTATTGTAAAGGGACAGTTGGGGGAAATTACATTCATGTCAACATTTACTCTGACCAATTTTACAGACCAAAATTGAATTCATTAATCATTGACAACAACTAAATTTCTCTCCAAAGTGATGTTAACCATTGCAAACAAATCATTGATTCACTGAGCTGGTTCAAGAATCAAATCAGTTTGATTTGAGAACAAATCATTCAGACTAGTTTAACTTGAAAATTAGATCTACCTATTTGCTTAATAGATCCGACTCAAAAGAATGATTCGTTCACAAATCAAGAACTTTCTTGAACATGCCAAGGAGACGGATGTCAAGATTTTAAATAAATAATGGTTTACATTTTAGTCTCTTCCTCACACAAAGCTTTGTATGGCTTCAGAAGACTATAATATAGTATGGACAACCTTTTAGCATACTTTAATGGTGTTTTTGTGTATTTTATGATGCTTGAGAGCCAATTTTTTTGCAAGGAAAAGAGCAAATAAGTCATACAGGTTGGTCAAACTATCCCTTTAAGATGAATATTCCTTATCTATATCCTGACATGTGAGGCCGTAGCAGAGAATGAACAGTTACATGTTCCCATATCAGACACTACACCTGGTTCTATGAGAGTGCACAATGCTACGCTAACGCTTCCTCTATAGATGAAGCGTACAGAAGAGCAGTGTTCTTATCAGCAAGCATCTTTCCTGTGAGCTGTGGTGAACTTCCACTCCCGCTATATCTTTTTTCATTAGCATCGCTTTCTGGAACAGTTATCACTGTAGTAGATCAAAGCAGGAACAACAACAGAACCGCGAACATCACAGCCAGGCGAGAAATTACATAAAGGGCTGCACAGCCATGCAAGATCAGCTCGCCTTTATGGTCGGGCTGTTTATTACACTCAGGCTTTTATCTAGCTGCAAGGGTCTACACCTCTCATATCAAGATTACAATGGAGACAAAAACAAAGACTTTGCAATGATTCTTTACACCGATCTCTGCATGTGCTCACTTTTGATGGAATGGCATGTGGGTTGTGGGAATTAGTTAAAGGAATAGTTTACCCATACATATAATTTGGCAATTTTATCACTCTTATGTAATTTCAAACCTGTGTGACTTTTATCTCCTACAATACACAAAAGAAGACACTGTTTTTGTCCTTATAATTAAAGTCAATGAGATCCAAAACAACATCGAATGCCAATGACTTTCATTGTATAAACCAAAATAAAAAAAATCTGACATTTTTTGAAAAGTCTCCTTTTGTGTTTCACAAAAGAAAGCAATGCATTCAGGTTTGGAACAACATGACGGTAAGTAAATGATGAGCTTTTTTTATTTTGGGGTGAAATGCATGCATTATGGTGCTATGAGGTTTCTATTATCACACCCATGAGTTTAGCTGGGTGACACGAATGAAGAGACATCCTGCATGCTTGGAAACAGAATAAAAGTCAGAAGAAAATGCAAACAGACAGAGGGAGTAGGGTGCATGGGTTAAACACAGTTTAGGATTTGGCAATGTATTCTGGGGTCTTTCTGAAGGCCAACAGGCTGCAAATTAGGGCCTCCACTAAAAGTGCTATTCGCAGATGGATCATTTCATACACATTATTTACGACCCAGGCCACTTCCTTGTCAGTTATGCAACTGTGCTCTGTTCTCAGGCATTGCAACAGAAAAAAGAAAGAAAAAAAAGTCCGGAGTTAATCAAGCTAGGACCATTAGTGGGTCATGAAAGGATACAAGCTCTTCATAGCACCCCAAGCTAATGGGGGAAACAGCTTAAAGAGCTTATGCACACTTTAAACAGGCAGATCGAGTCATGTCTAAGTGAGAGACCAGATGTGTTTGAACGCCTTTGGCCATTCATAAACCCTGACTCAGAGGTCTTCCAGAGGAGACAAAGAGAGTTACCTTTCCGTGACCTGTTGCACTGTGTTTGCCCCCGCTGGATTTATGGGCCTGTTTGATGTCAATGTGAGGACCCATGTGGGAACTAAATCAAAAAAGCGACAGAGTTCTCACTCATGGTTGTACTCCCTAGATCAATAAATCTGTCAGATCAGACATCATTGATCCTTTGGGGAAGACTCCTTCGCTAACAATTGCTTTGAGATAACGGTCTTGACATGCGAGGATGTGTGGCAGCTCTGGTAATCAAGTCAGCTGAGGTTGCGCTTGCAAAGGAAGATGGAGAGGTTATGACAGAGATGATCTGAACACAGTGTAAGTTACCATTGATTATGAAAGTGTTTAACAGTAAAGCATAAAAGATGTGTTTTATATGGAACTGTAAGAGTCAGACAAAATATGAAACAACACCTATGACTCAGTATGAGGTAGACACTTACAGTTCTAGGAAACGAGCAACAGTTCCCCGCAAAAATGAACATTCTGTCATCAATTACTCACCTTCATGTTGTTCCAAACCTTTCTATCTTCAGGTGGAACACAAAAGAAGTTACTTTGAAAAATGTCAACGAGGTTCTTCAAAATACCTCAAATGAAAACAGAATGTTAATTTTTGGTGAACTATCCCTTTAAACATACCCATGAATAAAGGAACTTATAAAAAAGACTGAAGGCTTAGGATGAGCTATGTCTCAAAGTCTAAACACATGCAAAGAAGTGAGAAGGTGAAAATATGGGATTTTGAGGGGGAAATATTTAGATCAATTTGCAGCTACAGATCTCAATAAACAATTTGTTTACAAAAAAAATACAGCTGGAGATTAAATTAAAGCACTGGTTGTTCCAAAGGCCAGGCCTAAAATAAGAATGTCTTGCCTTGTACAGGCTTATTGTTGAACACGGCCCAAAACTAACAGATGCCCTTGATATGAATCACTCTTCATATACTCCACAAATTCCTACACCACCACAATTTTCACTCAAAGAATTATTTTTTAAAGAATAGACAGCTTAGAGACCATAGGCAGACCAGACTGCGTAAAGCCTTATATTACTATTAATCTGGCATCTGTCGTAAAAACATATATCCTGGTTCCTGTAGCTCAAATAGTAGAGTGTAGTACTAACAATGCCAATGCAATGGATTCAATTCTCAGGGAATGCAGGAACTGATAAAATATACATCTTTAATGTATTTTAAGTCACTTTGGGTGAAAGCATTGTCAAATGCATAAACGTAATGCTTTGTGACCTTACACAGACCATGCTCTGAGTTTATTGGTAGAGCTGCACAGAAGATAATCAGACATGATGGTGTAGGGCTTCTCATTCTGCCGGATAATTAAATAGGGAATGACAAATAGACTAACAACCAGAATAGTCCCAATCACTGCTTAGACTAGCATTTTATTGTCACAATAAAATTTTCATTTAATTGGTTTAAAGATAATAATGTTATAGAATGGAGCCTATGAGATCTTTTAAGATCTTAAGTCATGATGTCATGCATGTCATGACTCTTTAAAAACAGAAACTCAATCAGATGTTGACCTATTAAGCCAAAATTGTTTAAACAACAGTCTAAAAGAAACTAAATGAAGTAAATGGCACAGTGATTGAGTGTATTTTGAAACTCCCCTTAATTCAATTGACAGCACAATGGTTTCCTAACACTGTTGTAATCTTTTGGCTGTTGATTTTAATCGGAATCAAATATAAATCTACACATGTCGGGGTGGAGCGTCTGGCTCTTTTAACGAGTGCAATATTTCTGAATTTACTACACTTAAAATGATAGAAGGAAATGACTTTTGGAAAGTGTACAAATGTGTATCAAAGCAAGGACCTGTAAACCCCAAAGAGCCCTTAAAAGAGGCCTACAATCTCAGCTCTTGGCAGCTCATGCCTCCATCTTTCCGAGTTGTCATGGTTCGAGTGATGAGAACTGAAGATGAAGACAAGCATGTCATTTGCTGAAGCAATGCAATACCCGCTGCATGACCCCTTTCCTCTGGCTGCCACCGCCAGGCTGGGATGAGCATAGTTAGGCTGGGGCTCACAGGAATGAAGTCTTGGAATCCACACATCTGGCTTATATCTGTGGCTTTCGGTCATTTGATTTTTCCAGTAGTTCCACAAAGGCTGGATTGTTCTGAAGACTCAGGGCTTTTCTTCTCCACTCAGTGCTGGCGCCGGTGACCACAGCTGGGGCTGCTTTTCGCAGACGTAGCCTCAGTCCCGCAAGGACTGGAGACAGGGAGGAGATGAGCACAACCCATTCAATGGGGACATCAAGCTCCAATAGACCCTTCCAGCAGTTACTGTCAAAAAAGACTGCAATGTCAAGTTATTTTCTGGACGTCCACCTTACTTTGATTTATGATGGTTGTGATGTTCCAATAATTGAATGGATTTCATGGAGAGCAACTGTTGTGAGGGATTAGACCAAGTTCCATTGCTCTGGTACATTCCACCTCTTCAGTCCCATCCTCCCCTGTTTTTCTGCAGTACATTGCAGGGCTGACAATTGGGTTCAACTTCAGGTCAAGCTCTTTGCTTGACAATGGGCCAGCCAATCTTGAATCGGAGCGGAGCAGGCAGTTTTCCCATATGGTCCTCACACACACTCAGAGGGGACTTAGCTTAGTGGCCTTTCCTGTTTCAGCTTCTCATACCAATGCAGATCTCAGCATTCCTTCTCTCTGTAGACCTTTGCAGGCTCCACTCGGCTATGCTCTTTCTTAACGGCATTTAAACCAGGGCTGCGTGTCCATTCAGAAGAAAACAAGCTAAGCGAATCTCTGATTTCAAATTATTTCTCATTGTACGGTTAATGTAAATTGAGCTTTTCAGCACAAGTTTTTCAGCACATTTTCTTACTCAGTATTTTGTCTTGTTTTTTCAGTATAAATATTGAAGAATATATTTTTTTAAATTACATTAATACTTTTATTCAATAAGGATGCATTAAATTGATCAAAAGTGGTAGCAAACACATTTACACTGTTACAAAAAGATATATTGTTGTTCTTTTGAACTTTCTATTCATCAACGAATCCTGAAAAAAATGTATCACAGTTTCCACAAAAATGTTATGTAGCACAACTGATTTCCACATTGATATTAAGAAATTATTTCTATATTAACGTAATATATATATAATAATAAATGTAAACATTGGGTAACACTTTATTTTAAAGTCCAACTCTCGCTATTAACTAGCTGCTTATTAGCATGCATAGTATTAGCATACTGGCCGTTTATTAGTACTTATAAAGCACATATTAATGCCTTATTCTTCATGACCATATTTTAGATCCCTTAATCCACCTCATACCTAAACTTAACCTTTCTATTAATAAGCACCAAATTAGGAGTTTATTGAGGGAAAATTCTTCATTAACAGTGAATGTGTGTTCCCTATTCTAAAGTGTCACCAAAAATTGTGTATTGAGCACCAAATTAGCAGTAGTAACATAGAAAATTATTATTTTAAATCATAATATTATTTCACAATATTAATGTTTTACTGTATTTTTAAATCAAAAACTTTTCAAAAAAACTTACTGACCCTAAATTTATAATACTGATATTTTTATTATCTGAAACGCTTTTCTTTTGACAGTTTGACAGTTATTATAGCAATTGTAGTAACACAGGTTGACAGTGAAAATATATATTTTTTAAAAGAAAAATGTTGTTTTTTGAGCGGTTTGGTGACAGGGCTGTAGGTATTTGAAGGACAGAATGTGCTGGTGCAGTTGAGCCAGCGGAGGACATAGATCCTACACATTTTGTGTGTGAACTCTGGCTGAACTCCTGGGTTACGGTTTCAGGCACGCTCTGACAGCCTCACCCCAATGACCCGGCTCGTGACTATGCAGTTCACCAAGAGGTCCCCTGTTCATGCACACCAGATGTGTGTTCCCTATTCTAAAGTGTCACCAAAAATTGTGTATTGAGCACCAAATTAGCAGTAGTAACATAGAAAATTATTATTTTAAATCATAATATTATTTCACAATATTAATGTTTTACTGTATTTTTAAATCAAAAACTTTTCAAAAAAACTTACTGACCCTAAATTTATAATACTGATATTTTTATTATCTGAAACGCTTTTCTAATATGTGCATATATAATTAGAGATATATAAGATAAATATATACATTTTGTAATATATGTGCATCTCTCTTCTCAATAGTACATATTTTCTGCTGATTTTTCCATTAAATCAATTTTCCAGGAAAAAGGTAGCATTTGACAGTTATTATAGCAATTGTAGTAACACAGGTTGACAGTGAAAATATATATTTTTTAAAAGAAAAACGTTGTTTTTTGAGCGGTTTGGTGACAGGGCTGTAGGTATTTGAAGGACAGAATGTGCTGGTGCAGTTGAGCCAGCGGAGGACATAGATCCTACACATTTTGTGTGTGAACTCTGGCTGAACTCCTGGGTTACGGTTTCAGGCACGCTCTGACAGCCTCACCCCAATGACCCGGCTCGTGACTATGCAGTTCACCAAGAGGTCCCCTGTTCATGCACACCAGTCCGTTCAACCCCCCGCACTACCCCTTCATTATGCCTTACTCTACCCTCTGCCCTGCTCCCGCCACAGTCAAGGAGATGGGAATCTGTCTTTGTTGAGTCTTTTAAATACAGACACACATGTAAAACAATTTGTTTTGCATACCAGAAATACTGGTAACACAAACTTGCTGGGAAAAAGCGAGTTCAACAAAAGTTTAGATGTCAGTTGAAGTGTAGCATTTGCATACACATTACGCTTTTAGTCCAGGATGTACTTGTACAATAATGTCAACAGATTTCAAAGGCTTGTCTTGCTTTAAATGGATAGGAGAAAGAAATAAAACCTTGACCTTCATTTTAGCAATTCAGTGTATAATGCAATAAATTAATACATTTTGTGGTTATCCATGAACCATTTTACTTGGCTTCTTATTTTCCTTGGTAATAGTGAGATACTAGCAATTTGAATATGGGTCACCAGAAAGCCTCAAAGCTGAACTTTTAGTACAACACTTAAGAGAGGCATTTCAGCATCTGTAATTACGAGAGGCACCACAGTTTAAATCTTTTTTTTAAACATGTCTTTTAAAGTTATGCTTGAGCTTTCAGTTTGATGTGCGTATTACGTCACTCAGGTCAAATCTTGCTTTAAATCTGCAAAGGCTGAAGTACCAAATGGGATTACAACGCTGGCAATAGAAAAGTGAAAGTTTGAGTTTCAAAATTAAGACCAAACTCACTGTCCTATATGCATGAGATGAAGTGACACCACTTTCAGCTCAACCTTTGAAGATAGAATCCCTGTAATACCAGCCGACACATAAATCGACTACAACGTCACTGCACATCTGGGTTCTACAACACTAATGGCAAATAAAACAGCAAGGCAGCTAAACTTCACCACCCACATCTTGATTGATGTCTTGTGAGTTTACACTTTATAACATCCGTACAATCGGTCTTCTACAAACACTTAACTTAAACCACAAAAGAATGAATGAATAAATAAAAAATACTAAAATTAAATTAGTAAAAATTATATGAAATTTCCATCACAAAGTCCCCCACACCTCATAAAATGTCTTTTTCACTTTCTTCAAAATCGTAGACATCCAGTCCTAAGCCCCAGGGTTCAGTCTTTGTCAACAAACACCCGCTCACATAAGAAACATAAGTTTCATTCGCAGTGTCACTACATTAACTCACTTCTCTGTGTAAGCCAACTCCTCATCTCATTATCTCCTAGCTAACACCCTCCATTACTGTCCCGGGCGTGACATAATGGCACGGTCTACTTATTCAATCAAGACTCCTGTTGGCGGTGTCTGTACAAAGTGCCAGAGAAGTGAGGCCACCCTTGACTCCTGAAGCATCCAGTGTCTGTCTGTCTCCTCTCAGTCTTAACCCAAGGCAATATCTGTCTCCATCACCATATGGTCAAACAGACTCTCACCTGGAATCGACAACCTTTTAATATCATGTCACAGATGGTGTTTTAATGATGTGCCGTAAGAAGCTGCTCAGGGTTCATTTGTTCTCTTTTGAGCCGATACTGTTGGTCATTTATTATTTGGGGTATCTAGGAATTCACCAATATTAAAATTAATTTCACAATACTAATAAATAAATAATTATGTCATGTCATCTAAATAAATTAAAAATAACTTACAAACATTTAGACATAATTCAATTTTTTTAATGGAATATATAGGCCCATTTACAATTTTTGTAAATTACAGTTTTAACAAACAATTAAACTTTATGTAATGCATATTTATGAGATAAAGTTTTGTGCATTCATAATCATAGAATATTATTATTTGCTTCTATTTTTTTAAATAATATTTTCAAAATGCATTTGTTCAAAAAGTGAATAAATCAATTTAAATGCCACTAGTGAATTCAAGCATCACAACATAATATACAGAATTAAAAAAAGAGTATAGAGATTTGCTAAAGATTACATTAGCATTTTTATTAAGTCATTTGGGGTTCTTTGTGATAAACTTTTTTGAGCATGTTATGATGGATATTATAATAATATAAAAAAGGGTAAATGAGCATGCGCAATAAAAAAAATAAAAATAAATATCAGCCTAAAACCAATACATATTGTGCACCGCTATCCAAACAAGACAGGATATTGTACTACAAATTCCATGCTATGGAAAATACAGCTCTTGAAAAGGTCAAATATGGCACAACTTTCATCCAAAGGGTTGTGAATTAATTCTTAAGTAGCTTCCCCAGCATTCTCCATCCAGAAGTTATATGATAAGATGTTTACAGGGCCCTGGGGGTTCCCCTTTCCAGGTCTCATGGCCTCCACAAGGAGCCTCTTCCGCCATGCGCCGTTCTTCCCGTCAGCCAGGGAAAGACCTGAACTTGAGATGACCCTGCTGAGCGAAGTCCCCGTTGGGTTCATCTACAGGCCACTGCACCGTTCCACCCTCCCGTCCTTCCCCCACTATCATTCCTTGAATTTCCTATTTCCTTTGGTCTTGGAGTTGCATTCAGTGGACATCTGCATAGAGAACAGCCCCCTCCACTCCACCACCATCACTCCAACCCCCACCCATCTAAATACTGTCACCCAATTTGCAGCCACTCCGTCTGACAGGAGGATGAGATCTAACGTGTTTACCACACCCCCATGACACCACCGATCCTTTTCCCTGACTGCAGGTCTCCTGTTCTGACACATGCACACAATAGTGTTTGTTATTGTCAGTGCAGACATGTGTGCATATACGCACTTCTGTCAGCAAAAACCTCTGAGTCAGTGCTGTGCATGAGCGTGAGCGTTTGCACCTCATTAAAAGAAGGGCAATGGAAAATCAAGAGTCAACTGAGAGGAACTTCTCTCTTTCAGCATTCTCTACATGTGGTTCAAGTTACCACTTTCCAAAACTTTTTTTCATCATACCAAAGAGAGACATCAGAGGGTTTACTCAAATAACTATCAAATATTTCTCAGAAGGAAATTAGAAGGAAATGGATGTTTCATGTTAAAAGAATGCTTTGGGTTCATATGTGTCATAACATTCATTCATATTTTAATTATTCAAATGCAATTATTCAAATCAAATACAGTAACAACAGTAACTGTAAAATAGTATAACAACTTTTCTAAAAAAAAAATGTCAGTTAAAAATGTCTTTACTGTCATTTTTAATCAAAATCAATGCATCCATGCTGAATATATATACAGTACATATAAAGTACAGTATATATGCTGTATATATACATATATATATAAATAACATAATTCATTATGTTATGCGTTCATGACACTGAAGTTGAAAGATTGGACATAACATTGCACAGAAAAGCTGTCATTCCAATTTTCAAGCTCATATATTCATGTCTTGAGGCTCTACTCTTGAAACTGTATTTTAATATTTATTGCCTGGCCTGGTCTACTTTCACTGTAAATGCTTTACAGTAATCACAATTTTTACTTTAAAACATTTAAAAAAACTGAGGGGTGAGTTGAAATCATTTTCTGTGGTAAATGATATTATGCTACAAATGTAACTTCTTTTGAACCCAGGACATTGCTCAATTGGTGCCCTTTTAATCATCTGCACATGTGTCTTAAAAAAGACACTTTCTTTACTCTCTATTAAATCGATATCAGAAATCTGTGGCAAATCACTCTGAAAGTCAACAGTATGAATCCACAACAGAAAATCCATTAGTGGAAGATGCTGCAGTAAGGGAAACAACAGCCACATTCTGCGTTCCTCTTGCTCAGATGAGGGTATATGGGCTGTGATGATTAAAGACTAAAGTGCCTGCTGAGACCTGGGAATGCCATTAACAGAGAGTGCCAAATGAATGGCCAGCATAATGCTGCAGACTTTTCCAATTAGCTCATAAAAGACCAAACACAAAGCAAGGCCAGGTAGAAACAGTCCCAGAGAATGGACTTTCACGGCGAAAAAAGAAAGAACATTCTCCCCGAGAGTCCTTCAAAATCCAAACCCCTCGGAGAAAAGAATATAAGCAAGGTAAAGGATATTTTAGTTACCTTCACCCAGACTAAAGAGCTGAAGAGTGAATTAATTCATCTTAAAATGGCCCTTATAAAAATTGGATTTCCATTAAGTACCGTAGCTAGCAAGGAATTTTAACAAGGTTAAGGTCGATGTCTTGGCAGCCAATATGTGCTTTTCCTGCCATTAGAAATGTCTAGTGCTCATAATAGGTGCAAATTAGAGTGTTTTCACTAAATTAACCTTATGGCGGTCATTAATTTAAAGCAGATAAGGTGTTGCTATTAAACATCACAGTAATTGAAAACATCTCAGTGTAACAGCAAGAGACTCAATACAGTGGATAAGAGAGGACAAAATGATTAAAATAATGTATTTATGAAATGCCCACTGATTTTCATACAGATTTTAAGTAACACTTGAGTTCACACATCATTTTGTCCATTATCATTTTTCAATACTCCAATTCTCTATAAAGCAGTAGGAAAGACAGAGGGCATAAACGGTCTTCAACACTAGCTTGATTCAGCAGATGCTCTAACTTCTCTCATTATGTGATTGCATATTTCCGAAATGAGAACTAGTGAGAACAATACGATAAAGTTGTGAGGCAAACGTTTGTGGCTTACTTGTGTAACTACAAGCAAAAATTAGCAATTTGTCAGCTTACAGTCGACCTCTTTTTAACCAAAACGGAGCTCCTAAACGAGGTCTTAAAACTGATTAACAAAAATATAGCCTATAAATAATGGAATTCATGTGTAATTAGTTTACTTATTTAGTAATAATACTACTTTCAGCTGCTCCGTTAGATGTCGCCACATTAATAATCATAATCTACAGATTTTCAAATAAAGTAAACTGAGGGTCCTGCATCAGCCGAGCTAAGTTAAATGTAGATGAATATGCACACTAAGATAGCTCTAAAAGCTCACGGACAACTTAGAGACCCATGATAAAAACATCTCTGGCTTTCTCTGGTATAACTTACAGCTGAGTTCTTCTGCTCACGCAGGTCATGAACCGTCTCTCGTGCACTGCTGCCACTTTGTGGTGACACTAGCTTTCGCATTCTTAGCACCCGACCCTCAGCGACACATTAGCAAACTGAATCGACGATTCGTAGAACAATCAGAAATGTCCTGTCAGCTTAAGCACCAAAGCAAGGTGACCCCAGAAGTTGCTAATTATGAACTTATAGTCAACGTATCTATCAATGTGAAGCCAGAGACTGAAAGACGACTGTGATGTACAACTGCAGTCAATGTTTTTAAATGGTGTTGGTCTTTAAACCCTGTGATAGCCTAACTAACTGTTCTGACTTCACGTGCAGCTGTTACTAGCACATTAGGATTCCAGGTACATTTGTGATAATGGCATAGTATTTAAAATAAGAATGGAATCACGACCTGTCAGTATTAATAAATGAATTACATAGAAAAGAGAAGCAAACCTTGCGAATCAGCATGATGACCCACTGACGTGATGACATAATATTGGCAGGCTTATATTTTGTACACGGTGTGATTTATATGCAGAAACTTGTTGTTTTTTTTTAAACCGTTTTAACGTTTATTGTTTTATTTTATTATTATTATTTTTCCTGTTTATGTGTATGTGGCTCCCCTGGCAGTATTTGTAAATCTTTAAAAACCAGTAAAAAAAGATTTGAACACAAGTGTGTTGTTGCAAATAATTTTTCTCTTTTGTAATATGACCCACTGAACCTACTGTACTGATTGTTTTGCAGGTTTACTCTAATTCTCAATG
The DNA here is from genome assembly GCF_001515645.1 of Sinocyclocheilus grahami. NCBI lineage: Eukaryota > Metazoa > Chordata > Actinopteri > Cypriniformes > Cyprinidae > Sinocyclocheilus > Sinocyclocheilus grahami. Next base: position 684,139 of record NW_015505199.1, on the reverse strand, counting down.
TCTGCCACAAGGTGTCATCGTATGACTCAGTTCATTTGGTGCATCACACCACAAGGGGGCAGCTCAACATAAAAACAATCCATCCAGCTAATTTCAAGATGAAATAATTACATAATAATGTTAATGAAAGAATGTTGCTGGCTGATAACCAAAAAGTTAGTGCTAAATCCCAGTAGTTGGACCTCATAAACCAAATTCTGAAATATGGTTGAGATATTACTGCAGAGATGTCTACTCAAAACACAACACCTGGACTCTCTCATATCTCTCAATCTTCGTGTCTTCAAATTTCTGAATGTTCTTCAGTGCAGACTTTCATTCAAACTCATTTCTCACAGAAGCCTTGGTTAAATCTTTAGTCTCTGAATACATTTTCTCAGAACAAGGCCGGTGTGCTGATTTCCCATTGCTTCTTGCAGAGAGTGGATGTGATTTTAAAAAGGCTGAGATTGCTGTGGGTTTTGTAAGACCTCAGGCCCGCTATAATGCTGTGCTCTGGCAGATGTGATTAAGCTCTCTGACAATGTCTGACTAAACATAAGTCCATCTCTTTCTTGCACATGCATTCTCATTTATACTTCTGTATGCAGTGTTTTGGAATGGATTACACTTGTTTATTTGATCTCTGTATGTGCTGTGCTCAGCACTTATAAGGTAGTTGCAGCGCATATTTCAGGGAAAACGTGGCCTCCTAGAAGATTACATGAGAAAATAATGGGCAGTACAACAATAAAACATATAAAATACTAAGAAATATGACATTAAACAATGTGAATGAGCTCGTTTTTAGTGACCACTCAGTTTGGATAAATTAAAGGCGCATTTCGCAGGTTTAATGAGGTGCCTGTGACCTTCATTACAGACAAGCATTTCATTAATGGTCAAATGAAGTTAGCTATTAATAATAATGACCAAACAGCAGTAAAGCTGTGAAGCTATGTGAAAACATACAATGTTAAAGTCATTTCTCCCTCAGTTCTAACAGCTCTGTGGTACAGTGACCTGTCAGTTTGATTGACAGCTAGGCTGATTCAGGGTTTTTGTCCCCATGGTCCCCATGCGGTGTGACATTCACCTAGTCTGACAACACACAATCTAAAAGAAAAGAGCCAGTAACATGATTTCTCTAGGTTAGGTTGGCCTTCTTAATGACACTGAGGGTCTGATTTAATTATTGTGGTAATTATTGTGAAATGAGCAGATCAGATCTGGGCCAGAGTATTTTCACTAAAGAAATTGTTTACCCACAAATTAAAATTTGAAAATGTACTCACCCTCAGCCATGCAATATGTGTATGAGTTTGTTTCTTCATCTGAAAAGATTTAGAGGCATTTAGCATTACATCACTTGCTCAAAAATGGATCATCTTTAGTGAATGGGTGCCATCAGAATGAGAGTTCAAACAAATGATAAAAGCATCACAATGTGAAAAAGTCAATTTCCTGTTGTCCTCTCACACCAAACTGAAGAACTGTTTAGAACTATTTTGGACTGTTTATGCTTGTAACCAGTGCTTGATCTGTGCATATTTCTGTCCTGATTCAGATGAGACAACTTTTTCACTGGAGAAAGCAATATTATGAACAGAGGACTCATATTTTAGCTGGAAGCAACAATTTGACGTTCAAAAATGTCCTAATGATGGATTTGTTTCTTACAAAAACACAACATTTTCACTTTACAAGATGTTAAATTATGAAAAAAATATTGTGATGTTTTTATCAGCTGTTTGGACTCTCATTCTGATGGCACCCATTCACCCATCCAATGGTGAGTGATGTAATGCTAAATCTTTCCTATAAAGAAACAAACTCATATCATGGATGGCCTGAACAGTGAGTCAATTTTCAGATGAGACACCATTCAAATCAAAATAAAATCAAAACAATATTAAACATGTTGAAAAAATCTTTGCACTCTTCATAACTATTCTAGTTACAGTGTAACCCAAGTCCTACTGCAGTTGTACTTTGCAGCGCAACCTATTTCTGTCTCTTCCTACTTTTCTTCCACACTTTCATAGATACACTCAGAGGGGACATGCAACTTTGCATCATGTGCTAATTAGTTCAGACAGGCCTCTGAAGGGAGCCAGAGAATGCTGAGTGAGACAGGAGCACGGCCAAAGCCAGGCCACTCACCAATGTGTAGTTTTCACTCTAAAAGCGATGCAAATGTAGCATACATTTTTTTTTGTTGAGCAGCCTAATGGTTTTGCTGCTAGCATCATGATTTCATTTAAAGGGGTCATATGATGCTTTTTTAAAGATCATTATTTGGTGTATTAGGTGTAACAGAATATGTTGACATGCTTTAATGTTCAAAAAACACATAATTTTTCAAATACTGTACATTATTGTAGGTCCTCTATGCCCCGCCTCTCTCAAACTCTTAGTTTTCTACAAAGTCCCTCCATCCGACAAGCGCAGTCTGCTCTGATTGGCCAGCTGACCCAGTGCATTGTGATTGGCCGAACACCACAAACACTCGTCGGAAATGTAACGCCCCTTACCATAATCGCGAGCTTCATCTTTCAAAATAAATGTAAAGACAGAGCCCGAAAGGGGAACAGAGTCGCGTGACAGACACAGTGATGAAGCTGGTATGTGTTTGCAGTACACAAGCCACGGTTAAGACAGCTGACTCCACTGTGACGCCACCCTGTCTCTCTCTCGTTCTCTCTCTCTCTCTGTGCAAATGCATCTACTTTCGGAAGGCCAAATAAAGTGCTTTTGCTTTCGCCTAGAAACACACAGCTTCTCCCTGACATGGCTGCTTCAACACTAACTGCGGTTCCTGAAACCACGCCTTCTTTCTCTGCGTGAACATTTGGGCGGCATTAT
>NW_015505199.1:658443-670881 GCF_001515645.1 Sinocyclocheilus grahami | reverse complement strand
TTAATAAAAAAATCGGGAAAAAAAAAAAAAAAAAAAAAAAAAGTATATATTTTAAGAATTATAGTCACGATGATATAACATATTGTTTATTTTCTTGACCGTGTGTAAATAATCAAGTTATAATTTTATGAAGTTTAAGTGTCAGAGTTTGACCAGAGGATAGTTCTTTAGAAAGAGAAATGCTTCCTTAAATTACAACACAGGCATATGTTTTTTTTGTTTTTTTTTAAAGGGGTCATATGATGCTTTTTTAAACATCATTATTTTGTGTATTTGGTGTTACAGAATATGTTGACATGCTTTAATGTTCAAAAAACACATTCTTTTTCAAATACTGTACATTATTGTAGGTTCTCTATGCCCCGCCTCTCTCAAACGCTTTGTTTTCTACAAAGTCCCTCCTTCCGACAAGCTCAGTCTGCTCTGATTGGCCAGCTGACCCAGTGCATTGTGATTGGCCGAACACCGCAAGCACTCGTCGGAAATGTAATGCCCCTTACCATAATCGTGAGCTTCATCTTTCAAAATAAATGTAAAGACAGTAAATAATGTCATTAGTTTTATGTAAAGACAGAGCCCGAAAGGGGAACAGAGTCGCGTGACAGACACAGTGATGAAGCTGGTATGTGTTTGCAGTACACAAGCCACGGTTAAGACAGCTGACTCCACTGTGACGCCACCCTGTCTCTCTCTCGTTCTCTCTCTCTCTCTGTGCAAATGCATCTACTTTCGGAAGGCCAAATAAAGTGCTTTTGCTTTCGCCTAGAAACACACAGCTTCTCCCTGACATGGCTGCTTCAACACTAACTGCGGTTCCTGAAACCACGCCTTCTTTCTCTGCGTGAACACTTGGGCGGCATTATGTTAATATTTCCACATAGTGAGGTAGATATGTGGGGGCGTGTTAGAACGAGCCGTTTTAGGGGGGCGTGGCAGAGTCTTAACTTTGATAAAGAATATCTCTTTGGTTTTGAGACTTTAGTCTTTGCAACTTCAGGGATCTTATCTATGCACAATCAGCTTGTAACACTCCAAAGAGAAAGGAAAACTTGAAATCGCATCATATGACCCCTTTAAAATTTTCACATTTAAATGAATGCATCTTTTCACATATACTGTAGTGCTAGCATTTAAAAATACCAGGAAGCCATAATTATCCTCACTTATTTTTAGAAACATCATTGCACATTGTCATATTCAGAACTAAATAAAAGTAAGGTGCGAATACATTCAGAATCTTGTTATGTGAGAACTAAATGTTTATTTCCTCGTTCCTAGCAACAGGGCAGCTAACAGAGACCAAAGGTTGCATCCACTGAAAATCTCATCAGAGTACATCAAAATAGTAAATTAGTCCTAATATATCCATTTGTACAGTTCATATATGTATTTGGCTTGTAGCCTAAAGGGCTTCCAGACACGGCACATTAGCTGCCATGAAGTTATTTCATTCTCAGTTAATTTGCCTGAGTTTGTTCTCCTCTTGCTCTGAAGTGTGTTTGCGCTGCCTGCCCACTGTTTGTTATTTACATTTATTTTGTATTTACACGTCTTTTCTTTTTCCTTGCTCCAGGGAACGGAAGCAAGTAGCAGAGTCCTAATTACATCAAGCAAAAACAAAGTTGACCTTTTCAGGTATACGTACTTCTTAACATGCTTTGTAACTTATTGTAAAGCTCAGGGGAAGAGAGTAAAGAGATACTAGATCTTCAATAGAACAGCAAGCACTTTGTTGGGATATCTGTCATTGATCTGTCATTGTGTAAGCAGTTACATCTTAAAGACTGCAACATTTATGGTGTAAAATACTCCTGCTGAAAAGACCAGCAGAATCTTTATTGTCATTACACAAAATGTACAACGGAATTATGTGCGATCCTATTTCAGTGCAAAAATAAGGTTTACAGTTAAAACAAATGCTAAAATAAATAAATCAATAAAAGACTAATATATATATATATATATATATATATATATATATATAACCCTTCAGACCTTGATTAGCTTGTTCAGGTGTGTTTGATTAGGGTTGAAGCAAAACTCTGCAGGGCAGCGGCTCTCCAGGACCGACATTCGCCACCGCTGATCTAGAGTGTTGTTTTTCAGGACCCTTAAAAAATAAGTCGCTGCTGTGCCTTCTTGATCAGCATAGTGGTGTTTGTTTTCCAGGTTAGGTCATCATTCAAGTGCAGGCCCAGAAATTTGAAGTTAGAGACCCTCTCTACACAGTCCCCATTAATATACTGTATATGGGCTGAGGATCAGATCTATTCCTCCTAAAGTCCACAATTATTTCCTTTGTTTTTATGGTCTAGATCAACGTGACCTGTAATAATATGCATAGTATCAGATTAATGTATTTATATACTTTATGATTTTGAAAAAAGCTGGAGTCGTGTGGATTAGTTGTGGATTATTGTGATGTTTTCATAAGCAGTTTGAACTCTCATTCGGCCCCCATTCACTGGATCCACTGGTGAGCAAGTTATGTAATGCTAAATTTCTCCAAATCTGTTCTGATAAAGAAACAAATTCATCCACATCATTGGATGGCCTGAGGGTGAGTGCACTTTCTGTAAATTGTCATTTTTGGGTGAACTATTCCTTTAATACATATTTTTCAGCATAATTAGTTTGTGATCGGACCTCCTGCTGAAGACCCTTGCTGTATTGTTCCAGTATTGTAATGTCAACATCTGTCTTCATTATGCAGTTACTCTGCTTAATTTCATATGACAAACCTCTGTAAATGTATATACACATATTTAAGCGTCTTTAATAGCACATAATTACAGCGCTGAATGATTAAATCACAGATTACTGTAACACGTTAAAATGTATAGTGGTGATTAAGTCTCATAGCTCATTGAGTGATGGTAATTTCTCAGGGGCTGACCATCTGCTCTATTATAAAACAGCAATGTGGGCAAACACCTGGGTCACATGAACTGGATGCCATTTACTTTCCACAGCTGTAATCTGTATCAAATTGCATCATTCGTGAATGCAAATACTAAAATACTGATAAATGCAAGACGTTAATCCATTTGTGCATTAAACATTTCAAGAAAAGAGGTTATGTACTGCTCATACTGACAAAATGTTTCAGAAGTTTTGAAATTCAGTTGTTATGCTAGATAATTAACGGAATAGTTTTCGTAAAAAAATTTAAAAATTTAAATGTACTCACCATCATGAAATCGCATCATATGACCCCTTTAAATAGGCATGTTTATTGGATTTGAAGGGACAATTCACATAAAAGGAATATTTGGAGAGATTTTCTGAATTAAATCTGTTTCAATGTTTCTATGTTTCTTTAAATGTTTCAGTCAATGGTAGCCATATAAATGTTCAGTAACACTTTATTTTAAGAACCAATTCTCACTATTAACTAGCTGCTTATTAGAATGCATAATACTAGCATATTAGATGTTTTATAAAGCACATATTAAAGGGTTAAACTGCTTCCCTTTACAACAGTGAGCGCAAGCTAGATTCAAGTGATTATTACGTTTTGAATATGGATATTTTTCTTACAAAAACGCATCGATTCGCTACAGGAGGCCTTTGTTCACCCCCCGGAGCCATGTGAGACACTTTTTTTTATGAATGGGCGATTTTTATTTAAGTTCTTTTGGACTGAAGCAATGCAACACCTGCTGAGTGGCATAAAAACAGCTTGAAAGATCAAAGACAATTTTTAATATAACTCCGACTGGATTCGTCTGAAAGAAGAATCGGGGGTGAGTAAAACACAGCCTAATTTTCATTTTTGGGTGAACTAACCCTATAATGCCTTATTCTGCATGACCATATTTTAGATCCCTTAATCCACCCCATACCTAAACTTAACAACTACCTTACTTTACTGAGGGAAAACTCTTAGTTAATAGTGAATATGTGTTCCCTATTATATAAAATTATATATGATATAATATCATATAACATATTATATAAAATATCTATTTTTGTGTTTCTCAAAACAAAAAATGCATACAGATTTGGAACAACATGAGGGTGAGTGAATGATTTTCCCAGAATTGTACAAAGCTTGGAATCAATAACATTTCAACACCTATCAACTGTCTTAAAGTGACGGGTGAATATTTGACAGTTAAAGAGAGATTGTAACTTGACTAAATATATTGTTTAACTAAATATATTGTTTTCATCATTTTATTCTGCAGATCTACAACGATATCTGGCCAAACATGCTGTCATTGATTGCTGAGGGTATCCAGAGCTTAAGCCCCAGAGAAGTTATCTGTGGTCCTGACAGACTGCAGACATGACCTGACAGTTAATTATCACCCATGGAATGACGTCACAAGCGTTAGTACTGGGGTGTGAAATTAGTCAGTACAGTGTCTTCTAGTGTTTAGAACCCAATTTCAAATTTTTTGTTCCTAAAATGACTAAATCCATTAGATTCATGGCTAATCAATCGTTATGTGGAAATGTAACACTTAAACACATCTGTTTTAGCTGGACATTGCTACCTATAGGAATGGTAAGAATAATGAAAATCAATGTAAAGAAATAAAAGATCAGTCAAAAATAGCTTACTGTTTAATATGATATTGTATTTCATCAACAGTGTACTGCCATATGGAGTAAAAACAAAGTACTGGATGATGTCGCCACTGGGTCATGCAAGAAAAACCTTCATTTACATTTTTCCCTCTTTCTTTGTACTATAACTACATAGTAGTTGGTTTTCTAGGTATATGTGGTGTTCAGTTAAGACGGAGAACAAATATACTCCACGTAATGATGCAACACACATCTTTACTACATCGCTCAGCGTGACAGTTATGACACAGGATATGACTGACGCTGAGAGCTCTGGGCTCTTTTCAAACGACACATACTGAATTCAGAAACAGACGGTACAGCAATGAACACACTAGATTTTACTTGCTATTGTAGACAATGAAGGAAAGTATTGATTATTGAAATTTGATGCATTTTGTCATTGCAAATGCCGTTATTCTGCAAAACCTTGCATCCAATCCGTGTAAAATAAGCTATTGTTCTGTTTGTAGCACTAAAAAATTATGGGTCACGAGTTTCCTCAGGAATTTCAAATAAGTTTTTGATTTATGATTTAACAATTTAAAATATAAGTTCAAATAAGATGCTTAATTTTATTACTGATTCTCCTTTTATAGCAACCTTTTAGCAACTTATGCTTTAAAACACATCTTTATTTTTTGCAAATTTCGCATTTGAGGTTTGACTGTGTATAATGTACAGTATGTTGTAGAACAAACATACATGTCTAAATTATATTGTTTGCTCTCATTATTATTATTACTTTCTATTTGTTATTTCATAATGCAAAAAAAAATGCTATTCAAATAACCCATTCGAAATTCCAACAGAAAACTATGCCGAGGTCTACCTACAAATTGACGTCATGACTGAACAGTTCTATTGTCATGGCATAGTAAGTGTCTACAGCATTCGTATATAATTAAAATTTGTAACAATAATACTTACATACATATTCATAGATTAATTGGATTTTTTTTTCTGGTTGGTTGAACAGCTATAAATAGTTGAGTATATATATGGAAAAAAAAACATGAAATCATTCAGTATGACAATATTATAGCTGCAGGTTTGATTTCTGCTGATGAAACCATGCTACAGTCTAGCTTTGTGCATACGGGTCAACCGTGTCCTGACACCAGAACATTTACATTACATTAATATGCATTCGTGTTTCTTACATCCAAGGGTGAGTAAAACACAGCCTAATTTTCATTTTTGGGTGAACTAACCCTATAATGCCTTATTCTGCATGACCATATTTTAGATCCCTTAATCCACCCCATACCTAAACTTAACAACTACCTTACTTTACTGAGGGAAAACTCTTAGTTAATAGTGAATATGTGTTCCCTATTATATAAAATTATATATGATATAATATCATATAACATATTATATAAAATATCTATTTTTGTGTTTCTCAAAACAAAAAATGCATACAGATTTGGAACAACATGAGGGTGAGTGAATGATTTTCCCAGAATTGTACAAAGCTTGGAATCAATAACATTTCAACACCTATCAACTGTCTTAAAGTGACGGGTGAATATTTGACAGTTAAAGAGAGATTGTAACTTGACTAAATATATTGTTTAACTAAATATATTGTTTTCATCATTTTATTCTGCAGATCTACAACGATATCTGGCCAAACATGCTGTCATTGATTGCTGAGGGTATCCAGAGCTTAAGCCCCAGAGAAGTTATCTGTGGTCCTGACAGACTGCAGACATGACCTGACAGTTAATTATCACCCATGGAATGACGTCACAAGCGTTAGTACTGGGGTGTGAAATTAGTCAGTACAGTGTCTTCTAGTGTTTAGAACCCAATTTCAAATTTTTTGTTCCTAAAATGACTAAATCCATTAGATTCATGGCTAATCAATCGTTATGTGGAAATGTAACACTTAAACACATCTGTTTTAGCTGGACATTGCTACCTATAGGAATGGTAAGAATAATGAAAATCAATGTAAAGAAATAAAAGATCAGTCAAAAATAGCTTACTGTTTAATATGATATTGTATTTCATCAACAGTGTACTGCCATATGGAGTAAAAACAAAGTACTGGATGATGTCGCCACTGGGTCATGCAAGAAAAACCTTCATTTACATTTTTCCCTCTTTCTTTGTACTATAACTACATAGTAGTTGGTTTTCTAGGTATATGTGGTGTTCAGTTAAGACGGAGAACAAATATACTCCACGTAATGATGCAACACACATCTTTACTACATCGCTCAGCGTGACAGTTATGACACAGGATATGACTGACGCTGAGAGCTCTGGGCTCTTTTCAAACGACACATACTGAATTCAGAAACAGACGGTACAGCAATGAACACACTAGATTTTACTTGCTATTGTAGACAATGAAGGAAAGTATTGATTATTGAAATTTGATGCATTTTGTCATTGCAAATGCCGTTATTCTGCAAAACCTTGCATCCAATCCGTGTAAAATAAGCTATTGTTCTGTTTGTAGCACTAAAAAATTATGGGTCACGAGTTTCCTCAGGAATTTCAAATAAGTTTTTGATTTATGATTTAACAATTTAAAATATAAGTTCAAATAAGATGCTTAATTTTATTACTGATTCTCCTTTTATAGCAACCTTTTAGCAACTTATGCTTTAAAACACATCTTTATTTTTTGCAAATTTCGCATTTGAGGTTTGACTGTGTATAATGTACAGTATGTTGTAGAACAAACATACATGTCTAAATTATATTGTTTGCTCTCATTATTATTATTACTTTCTATTTGTTATTTCATAATGCAAAAAAAAATGCTATTCAAATAACCCATTCGAAATTCCAACAGAAAACTATGCCGAGGTCTACCTACAAATTGACGTCATGACTGAACAGTTCTATTGTCATGGCATAGTAAGTGTCTACAGCATTCGTATATAATTAAAATTTGTAACAATAATACTTACATACATATTCATAGATTAATTGGATTTTTTTTTCTGGTTGGTTGAACAGCTATAAATAGTTGAGTATATATATGGAAAAAAAAACATGAAATCATTCAGTATGACAATATTATAGCTGCAGGTTTGATTTCTGCTGATGAAACCATGCTACAGTCTAGCTTTGTGCATACGGGTCAACCGTGTCCTGACACCAGAACATTTACATTACATTAATATGCATTCGTGTTTCTTACATCCAACACAATATGATGGCTGAAGTTGTGTGAGCAGAATAGAATTAGTTTAAAATAAGATGCTCTTTGAATCACAATGGTTTCTTTTTCCATCGCCAATATTTTGAAGGCTAGCACACTGTGTGCTTCATTTCACGGATCCAATTAATTATTAATGCACTGCAAAAATAAAGTTGTGATACCTGTCTAGGAAGCTAAGAGCTATATATTCTCGAAATAGTACATCCAGGGCTTCTGTTTATGGGCAGCAACAGTGGAACAGAGGATGGTGATAGACATTAGGATATTAATGAACGTGATTCTTGAAATTGTGCAAAATGCATTATCCTAATTCTATAGACAGATGAAGCCCTTTCAAATAAGGATATGAAAGAAGCAAGACTGATATAACTATTCATAAAGGAAAACACAAACAATCAAATGTCTTTTTCTGACATTCGAAAATAGTTTCCCCCACCCGGCCTACTGACAAAATAATTTTCTTGGAAGTGATGGAATTGACATTATGAACAGAAATATATGCCATTTAGTTATACACTGTATTATTATTAGTCGACACAGCAATCTGAAGACACATGAATGTATAGTGGCCTCAAAACATATTTGGACACTTAAGTCACACTTAAAAATGTGTGAATGTCATTCTGTTAGAAAACAAAATAAGGGACATCAGCAGAATGCGGAACCTTTTCTCAGTACAAATTTCCCATTTCTGGGACTTTTTTGCAATCGCTTTTCACCATATGGTCTCAAGGTCATTTTTTTTGTTGTGTATATATTTAACTTCATTTAATTGAATTACTTAATTGAATTGAAATGTTTGATTATATCATACAATTAACTGTTTTTTATTTAAACCAAACAGGCATCTTTTTGTGATGTGTTTTGCTTTGCTTGGTTCCGTTATTTCGTTACGTATTTCAATTACAATATATAAGTCTGACTTAAATGCCCAAATACTTTTCTGGGCCCACTGTATGCCTTTTCAAATATACTTTTAAGACAGGAATAACTGAATAATACAATGACATTTGTAGCATGTATGTATCTCCATCTCATAGATATTGTCTTTAGTCACATTTAGGATATTATATATCAATATATGTGAGTAGTACCATAATTACGCTAAATAAATGTAATCTTCCTAAGATCATAAGCTTTTTTTAAAGAAAAATAAATCTATATTTCAAAACCCAAAACCTCAGTCCCTCAGTCAAAGCGTTCTTTGGCAGATCTGGGATGAACCAGTGTACCTGGTAGTTTGAGGGCCATTTTAAAGTGCGGTATTTGACACAACTATTCACATTAAGCTCCATTCTAAACTTTCGGTTTCAGGTAATGCTTTCGGAAATCTCTCTAAGATCTTCAAGTTATTGTTTTCTATCCTTTCAAAATTGAGGAAAATGGCTTCCATCAAATATTCTTGGCTGTATGAAGTTGCAACATTTGACTTCTGATTCACCTTGCATGACGTATATAGCTATTATTCCTCATCATGGATATCAGTGCTTGTCTGAACCATTGTTGTCTACATGTGCTAATTTGGCACAATCGACAAGTAGTTGCTAACTTTATATCGACTACATTAAGGGAAACTCTACGGACACAAGTATTCAACGACACTGAAAACTCGACTGCAGGACAAGATCTCAAAGAATTTCCTTTCAACAACTAAATCCCTGGAAGTCTGCATACTAAGGCTTGCTTTCAGACCAAATATACTTTGATTTTGAGGGTACTGTGTCTGTACTGGTCACTTTGTTAGTGCTGACACTATCGTTCAGGTTATTTCTGCCAAGTTCTACCTGGTGTCTGTTCAGTCACGCTGTTTGTTTGAACTCTTGTCAGGAACTGGCAGCTCTGAATCATACTGAAGGTCGTTCAGCTCTAACCTCCCTCCTCATTCTTCGCTCTCCTCCTCGTCTCCTTTAGTGCCCTTGCTCCAGCGCTGAAAACAGTGGACGGTGGACGCCAGGAAGAAGCTGGCCATGATGGCGGCCACTGAGACGGAGATGCCTGAGAAAATGATGATGAGGAAATCGGTGAGGGTGAGGGTGATCTGGCACTCCCGAAAACTGTCCTGGGAGAGCTGGCTGAGAGGCACGCGCCGTCCATCGGTGGGCAAAGAGCACTCCATACCCTCTATACCTGTATAAGCAGCACAAAAACAGTATAGCATAGCACAGTTTTTAGGTGTATTAACCAAATATTTGTATTAAGATCATAATTACATGTGACTTTGAGAAAGACTCCACATTACAATGGTTAGATCAATGTATATAGTTTCGATCAAACAAACTATGGCATTTAAAAAAAGAAAAGAAAAATAGTTGCTTAAACAGATTTAGGTCTAAAAACCTTTGCGGTCTTCTTCTGACTGTTTTACTGCATGGGCTTTTGGGTAATAGTCTGCATTAGAGTGTGGGGGTGGCAAATGGGCATACTGAGCTTCAAAAGGTGGCCCTTCTGATTCATAAAATGATAAAAGGGACACCTTATGGTTTCCAGGGTTGTGTGTTGTGATTTCCTTTTAAATTTGTATAACTGTAATTTGAATTTCAATGTAAGATAGTTAATTAAAATTAAAATAAACTGAAATTCAAAGGAATGTATACAAATGTTTTATTAGAAAAGCAAGAGTTTAAATATGGCTTAATGGCCTACTTTGAACGCCTTGAAAATATTAATACTTTTATTCAACAAAGATGTATTAAATTTATCAAAAGTGATAGTAAAGAAATTTATAATGTAACAAAAGATTTATATTTTGAATAAATGCTGTTCCTTTCTACTCAAGGAAGAATCCTGAAAAAAAATGCATCACAGTTTCCACAAAAATATTAAGCAGCACAACTGTTCTAATAATAATAAATGTTTCTTGAGCACCAAATCAGCATATTAGAATGATTTCTGAAGGATCATGTGACACTGAAGACTGGAGTAATGGCTGCTGAAAATTCAGCTTTGGCATCACAGGAATAAATTAAATAAAATATATTAAAATAGAAAACAGTTATTTTAAATTGTAATATATATTTTTTAAATTACAATTCAGGTAATTATTATTTTTTTGTATTCCAAAGCAATTTCCTGTGGGGTGTGAGCAATTGAATTCTAATTCACACTCATTGAACTGAAAGGGAGCCCATTCTTAAACTCTGAATTTTGTACAACCCTGATATATAGACATGGATATTGTCTGAATATCTCATATTTTAATAATGATATCACTGGACTAAATACACAACAGACAAAATAATGTTATTACATTAATAGTACAGATTTATTAGTTTACATCAAAGGACTGGACAATTGTACTGGATGGCCATTCAGATCAGATTCATCTGACACAAATGGAATACCTGGACTTGTTTCAAGAACTTTTTGAATATTTTTATATGGAAACGAAATGGCAGGGGGCTTATGAGATAGCCTAAAATAGCTCTCATGTTTATTTATGTCACTATTTGACTAGGACAGGAGTCAGATTGTCAGCGCTCACTCATTTAAAACAACATACACACACATATACACTCTCAGTATGGCCCCGCTGATTTACTGCTGCATGTTAATGAGACTGAATCAAGAGCATGTAAGAATTGGGCACGTCAACTGCACATAATCATGAAATCCACAGAGAGGAATATCCGTCAACAACTTTCAGCTGCACAGAGAAATATAATCAACTCTTATTATATAAATGTAAATTATATATTTGTGTATGTGAGTAGATGTTAATAATAGTGTGATTAGAGTTTACATGGAGGAATCTAACAGAGAAAAAAGCATCTTCATCGAATGAACGGAAAGTAAAAAAATAAGAAAGACAAGTAAATGAGTTGTGAAGATGATATCAAGGCAGGCTTGTTTTCTTCTATGGCTGATTGCTTAGAAATAAAACAGCAGGAGCATGTCATGAGATTCAAAGATGATAAAACAAGCAATGGGCTTTTTGTTCGTTTCTCTCTCGCGCAGTCAGAACGTGCAGTCTCACAGAAGAATGGGAGTGATGACATGTTCGCTCTCATTGCTTTTAACAGCCAGGTCGCACTGATGCACTGGAGTGTGAGGCTCTGTGTGGGAGATGTAACTATATCCAGAGCAAACTCACAGTCTGTGTGGGATATCTGCACAACGGCAGAAGTGTGAATCTAGCTTCTCTCATTTCCACTTGCTCTGTACTGTAAAACACAGCAAGCATTTTATATGGTTTAACTAATATTTTACAGTAAATTACTATTTTCAAAATTTTACTATGAATTCAGTGCACACAAGGTCATATTCACTCATAAGATAACATATTACAATAGGGGAATAACATAAGCACTTGCATTTAATTTCTAAAATTATGTATAATCTAAAACATTTAATAAATAATGATAGGTTAACGGTAATATTTTACAGTAAAATACTATATTCAGAAATGTACAGTGAAATCAGTTCAACAATTTGGTGGAATACACATACAGTGTGACTGTAAGACTTTGCTCTTTATACTTTATTTAAAATTGAATTAATCAACTGCAAGGCCTTATGGGAATGCTCCCATATATGTGATCCTACACTAAAAAAAAAAAAAAAAGATTGGTGGTGAAAATTTTGACTCAGAAATTAATAGTAAATTTCAATTTTTATAGTGTCAATAGTGTATTCTTGTAAAATATACTCCAATGATCTCTGTATTATTTACAAATTCGGGG
>NW_015505199.1:651937-658236 GCF_001515645.1 Sinocyclocheilus grahami | reverse complement strand
ATACCATACGTCACACGTGATGCGCTGTGGGGGGGGAGGGGGGGGGGGGTGAATACAGTGCACTATGAAACAACATCTGTTGAATTTACAGTACATTTCTGAATATAATACAGTATTTAATAGGAAAAATATCACAGTTCATTCTTCATTTTTAATTCATATTTTGGATTTTTTTTAAATGAATCATTTAAAATAAATGTTAATGAATAAACAATGAAGATCTAGCTGTTATACTTTACAATAAAATAATATATTCATACTTTTACAGCAAAATGCATGCTAGTCATGACCATGAAAGGTCATTTTCACTCTTAACAAAACATAAAAATGAAATAACAGGATCGTATAGCATGGTGGGATCCCACAATGATCAGCAGTTGTTTTGTCTTTTTTTTTTTTTTAACCCACATTTATCCATGTGGGCCAAATGATGAAGGATTTGCTGATTGTCACAAATGAGAGTTTAACAGGAGTTTACCATAATAGTACTGAAATTAATTCCATCTAAATGAGATACTGTGATTTTACAATATATAACAGTATGATAAGTAGTAGCCAGTAATATGCTGTCACATTCACAGTCAGATGTTTTACAGTGTGCATTAAACTGACGTGTAATTTCATTTATAAGGATTTGATGTAACAATTAAAGCCTATGGAGACTTTTTAATTATGGGTTGTCACAGTCATGGCCTCAGTCTCAGTCCTGACACCAGCCAGCCTTGTGCTTTTATTATGCACTGAAACTCATGTTAGTTTCTTGTAACTCAGTCCAGTTGAAAAAAAGAGGCATGCTAGCTGGTAATCATGGACAGCAAACTGATACACTCTGAAGACCTTGAGGTTGTCAGGATGTTATTCACAGAACAATATTAGTCTGATATCTGCTCTTGTGGCATTAGTCACTAGTCCTCCATGACAGCCACGACTATTCCTGACCTGTCTCTCTCACAAACATGATGCCTAACGTGCCATCTGTCCTTTACAATAGAGCACCATCGTCACAGACCATGAGATTAACAACTTTTGCGGAGCTGTTGACAGATATTTAGCAGGAAACATTACAATGTTACTATTTCCACAGAAACTGGAGTGTATTTTTGTGTAAAATGACTAGTTTCCAAGATAAACACATTTAGCGGGATACATTTCCTGCAGGCATCAGGCATAAAATGTTGATATGATTAACTCACAGGTGGAAGTACCGGGGGAAGCCGAGCTCAGAGCAGGTGGGTGGATGTTACTGGAGCCAAATGTAATGATAAACCTCAAACACTGGAGTGCTGCGTAGTTAATGTTTTAGCTTGTTAAAATGCAATACACAAAATATACATAGTTCTATGTCTAAATATAAATATATATTTTTCTTAGTTTTTTTCCAAGTAATCACCTTAAAATAATTATATATATATGTCCCCAGTGACCTCACAGCATTTAGTAATAGTCTGCATTGATTTTCACGTCCGATTCAAGAGCAAGTCTGAAATGTGACCTTGGAGAAGTCCATATGTGTCTTAGTGCCAGGATAACTCGCTGGAGGATGAAGGAGATAAATGGCCTGTATTTATATAGCTTCGTCACACACTCATCGCTCTGCTAACTTCAGACAGTGGCCACTGGCCCTTTAAGAGGCTATTCTCTCTGATCATGTGACCCCCACCTGACTCTTCAAGTTGATTAATGTTGCTTAAGACTTCACATATACCTGCTCAAGATGTCATTTTTGTTCTATTTTCACCCTTAGGAGATGGAGAGTGAGCGAGATTAGGAGATTCAGCGAGAGAGAGAGAAATTAATTAATACTCAGTGTGGCAGGAAATATTCTTGACCTCAGCGCATTGTGACCTGGTTACAGTTTGTAAATGATTTATTTCTGTCAAGGTTACTGTACTTGAACGGGTGGCCTGGGCAGCCTGCTACATTTCTTGGAAATGAGGTTTCTGAAATTTCAATCATATTTATGTGTCCTTGGGTGCACTCCATGTGCCACGGTTCAAGGAGATTTTAAACACTGTTTGAGATTTATATATTGTGTTGATGGAGGACAAAAACCAGACAAAAGCATCATGTCCTGAAGAGCCTGTGGAAATGTCCAATGTTTGTTTTCTGAATACAAATGTCAATTTCAAGTTTATTTAAAGAACTGCTCTACTAAGGATGTTCTGATTGATACTGAGGTGTCAGTATGTTCCCCTACCATAAAAAAGTAAGCTGAAAAGGAAAAGTGGAGCAGCTAATATTATTCAGAGCTCTTAAAGGAGAGTGTTTGATTTTTATAACATTTAAAGAGAAAGAATGAGTCAGAACATTTTAAAGGCAAAGCGATTAAAATGTAAAATACTACATGCTGGTTTTTACAGAATTAGATCAAATATAAATATATAAAAGGTTTATAAATTTTATAATAGTAGTATATTGTTAATTTATTATTAAATTGCAAAATCTTTATTATAATTTTCTTAAAATTCAATGTTTGCTTAGCTTGTTGACATTCACAAATGGCAAAAATGTGCAATGAAAAATGTTTTATTTAATAATACTGTGCACTACTAATCCAAAGTTTGGATTTTAATGTTATTAAAAGAGACTCTTCTATTTATTTGAAAAAACAGTAAAAGTGTCACATAATCCCTTAGAAATCCTTTTAATATGGTGATTTGCTGCTCAAGAAACATGTTTGATTTTTATCAATGTTGTGCTGTTCAATATTTTTGTGGAAACCGTGATATTTTTCTGTATTATTTGATGAATAGAAACTTCATTATAAATGCATTAACTGTCACTTTTGATCAATTTAATGCATCCTTACCTAGAACGGTAATTTACATTATTATATTACAGCAAGTACTACACAAGTCAAAGCAACTAGTAAGATGAAAGTATATATCCACAAATATTTTTTATGATATATTTAAGATTTTCAAATATTAAAAAAATATTGAGAATACTATTTTAATAAATGTGATCCATAAAACGTAGTATTTAAAAGTATGAAACTTGCAAAATGTAATGTTTACTTTGTTCATCCTGCCACAGATCAATGGCTTGTTAGAGGAGCTATAAAACATATAAATCTGTGACAAAAATGACATTTGTTACAAAATTTTACTTCAGGTACACGTTAACACTGCAAACCGTGTAAAATAGACTATGTCTTTTCACACAATGGGCTGTGAAAGCAGAGCTGTGAACACTCACTCGCTCGCTTTTAATGAGAAAATCTGAGACAAGCTGTGCCTAGACGGTGTCAGGCTCTCTCTCGTGAGTGTTAAAAGACAGTCTTCTGTCTAACATGCGTTCGGGATAGCTGAGATTAATCACGCAGATTTTCTCTGACCTTTCAACCTAAATAAGTTTTTGCTACAGGGAGTAAGCCTGATTCTGTCAGTTTTAACATTTAATATGACCCTGTTATACACCTGAGCGATGCTGCTTCAAATATGATAATGCGCCACATTCAATTGTCAGTACAGCAGGCCTTAATGAGCCACTTAGAAGATCACACTGCTATGCTTTCTAAAGGACTTCTGGAGGGCCAAAATTGTTTCTTTCTTATTTTATCTGTATTTTACTCTCCAAATCCATGTCTTATTGTCAATCATGAATTAGAGGATGAATGTCACCGTCTCTGAAGCTTGAAAAATAATTTTAAAAAAGTAGACTGCAGCTTTGTTGTAGGCTGGTTGATTTTCAATAACTTAATAGACTTCTGTTAAAAAGTTTGGAAAGAAATTAATACTTTTATTTAGTAAGGACACATTCAATTATTTGAAATTGACAGTAAAGACATTTATAATATTACAAAAGACTTCCACTTTAAACTAATGTTTTTGAAACTTCGATTCATCAAAGTATCCTGAAAAAAATTATATATGTATCATGGTTTCCACAAAACAAATTAAGCAGCACAACTGTTTTCAACATTTGTAATAAAAATAACCACTTTAAACTAATGTTTTTGAAACTTCGATTCATCAAAGTATCCTGAAAAAAATGATATATGTATCATGGTTTCCTATCATGTTTTTTGAGCACCAAATCAGCGTACTAGAATGATTTCTGAAGGATCGTGTGACACTAAAGAGTGAAGACACAGCTTGGCCATAACAGAAATAAATTTCATTTTCAAAAAGAATTCAACATTTAACTGTTTTCTAGTGTAATATTTCACAATATCACTGTTTCGACTGTATTTTTAATTAAATTAATGCCGTCTTTGCGAGCATAAGAGACTTTTGTGATATCATAATACTAATCACATCACCTCAAATGTGTAAACGCTACATGCAATATATATTAATTAGGGTCTGTATATCCACACTGAAATTCCCGAATTCATTGTCATTTACTTCTCCCCCATATAGTGAACTATGCAGCATTCAGTATATGTTAGGAATAGTGACGAGCAAGTGATTTGAATCGGCCCAGGTGTCGTCAAGGTGATGGCACTTGATGGATTACATTCAAAATTAGCGTCTGGTACAGGAATGAATGCTCTGGTGTAACACACTGTCTTGCCAGTGATTAATTTACCTGGCCGACGTGATCCTGATATTGGAGTCTGGCATCGTTCCCATCTCTAACTCCATTCAGGCCATTGACTGTAGATGCATGAATAGCCGGTGTGCATTTCAGCGTATTGACAACCTTGCCTGACCTCAGCTTAACTCCAGCTTTGCTCTCTACCTTGTAATACACCGCACATATACTCAAGGGCTCTCTTTGAGAGTACAAGTATGAGCTGTTTGATTGAGCTCTGAAAATGGTGCTGTTTTCCATGTATTTGCATTTAAACACAAAATCAGTGTAAAAGATGGAGCCCACAGAAAGGTCAAGGGGAGGTAGAGAATTAGCAAGCGAGAGAGACTTCTATTATAGTAAAGCTCTCGGTCCTGTGTGAGCAAAGCCGCACGTGACTCATTCTAATCAGGATGGGTTTCCCTCATATGGGGGTTTGGTGATGTCACAGACACATGGGATTGCTCTCAGCGGTGCGCTTAAACATACTCTGGATGCCATTTGTGGACCATACGGTAGATTATTTTAAGCATACAAAAAATACACGCTATCGCACTAACAGAAACATGCCAGCAGCCACACAGCAGACAGGAGTGGGAGCAGAACATACCGCATGCATTTGAAAACACAACTATGTGTTGAGGATTTATTTGATCTCTATTATATAATGAGTATATATGCTGTAAATACAGCATGCCAGTCGATATACAGGCTTGGACATGTCAAATGGTGGAAATTACTTTTTGTTTGTTTGATTTTTGGCCTATTTATGTCCACCTATTTAGTTAGGTCACATTTTGATCATGCTGGGTCATAGTTTGATTTTGATTTGATGTGATAAATGACTAGATAGTTTAGTATAGACTAGACTTGATAGAAATCTGACAAAAATTGAAGTCATATGAGTCTTTTATTCAAGAGGTTTGTTATACACATTGAACGTATGAACCAATAAGCCTTGGGTCATGGGTTCAATTCCCAGGGAACATACTAACATAATGTTTACCTTGACTAAACTGTATGTTGCTTTGAAGAAAAGCAACATACATATGCCCAAAATACATAGGTTTAATGACATGTTCATCTCAAGCTAAGGTCAGTTCATAAGGTTTCGGTTAACACGCCTTGGGTGGAAAGAGCTTCTTGTAAATCAGTTCAAACGAGTCCCTTCAGGCTCCTGTTATGCTGGGCAGGGCACTCTGAGGTCACAGGTGATGTTAATAATATATGTGCTTTGTTCTGTCTTAACCATGAGCTGTGATGACAGTGGTGGATCATGTTTACACTTGTTCCCCTCATAAAAGATTCATAGCAGAGGCTGCTGGAAGACTGCGAATGTCCACTGAGCACATCCTCCCCTGAGGACACTTTGTGAGTCAAGTTATTTTCCTAAAATCAATCTCATGTTTCACAAAATTTTCACAAGGAACTGAAGTTCTCACAACCAATAAAAGCAAACAAAGATTCCTGAGATGGGGGAGAATGTCGTTAACTATGCCACTTTTTACGTCAAGGAGAAATGTGAAGAAATGTTGAGGAATATGTGAATAATTATATTGTTACAT
Organism: Sinocyclocheilus grahami; assembly: GCF_001515645.1. NCBI lineage: Eukaryota > Metazoa > Chordata > Actinopteri > Cypriniformes > Cyprinidae > Sinocyclocheilus > Sinocyclocheilus grahami. The sequence goes on along the minus strand of NW_015505199.1, from coordinate 652,153 downwards.
AATATTAATGAAAAAATATTAATAAGGAATATAATAATAAATACTATTATTATTATTATTATTATTATTATTATTATCTGCCATATATACCTGGATATTTACTTGTCATGCTGAAAATTAATTTTGACATGCAAAAAAAAAAAAAAAAAAGCAAAGTTTGTATTTCTTAAAACTTTTTACCCCCCTTTTTCCCTTTGTTGATCATTAAAGAAATTA
>NW_015505199.1:649967-651927 GCF_001515645.1 Sinocyclocheilus grahami | reverse complement strand
ATATTTATATATATATTTTTTTTTAATTAAAAAATTATATATAATATTAAAATATATGTAATTATTTTTTATTAAAAGCATACATATTTGGGCTGTCATTTTAGTGCGTTAATTTAATTAATTAGTCACAGAAAAATAATGTGATTAAAATATTTTACACAACCGCCAAGCCCCCAGATCTGTATGTCATCTTACCTGTCCCTCCATGATTTTTGCTATCAAAATGACTGATTTTGTGGTGGTAATTTCCAAATATTTGCGATTTCATTTTTTTTATAATTATGATAGCACATTTACCATATATTAAGCATTATGTTAGATGCACAATAGTCATACATGACACAAAGAACAAACTAAATGCATGAAGCTTGCTTATTTTGCAAAAAAAAACTATTGACAACAGGACAAATAAGTACAACATTAAACATCTCAGGTTATGTAACCATGGTTCCCTGAGTAGGGAACTTCGAACTGCGTCCTCTAGGGGTCGCTATGGGGAACGGTATACCCACGCCACCATGCTGAGGGGAGTGCATGCCAGAAAATCATGGCGAGTACTAAGTACCAACTCTACCATTGCCATGGGAGTTGCCCCTGGGACGTTAAGACGGCTGTCAGTGACATTATCCCCTATGGCCAAAGGCCTAGGCTACATACCCCAAAAACGTACCTGTTAGGGCCAGAACTCCTGGGCCCGGGGTAGAGCTCAAGGCTTGGAATCAGGAATAGATTCCTTTAAGGGAATACGACCAAGAGCCTAGAATCATACTAAGTCTTGGCCTGTCACACAGGGGCTACCGCATGCTCTGCATATGCTGACGGAACTGTCTCAACAGACCCCTAGTTGCAACACCCTGTTAAAAGTGCGTATCCGGAGGATACAAGGTGGAGTGGTGCCCAAGTTGGAACCGGGGCTTAACCAGCTCAAGAAAGAGCACGAAGCTGCCGCACGAAGCCCTCACCATACAGTGTGGATTTTAGAAAGTGTACAAAGACTTCACGTGCACACTTACCATAACATGGATTTAAAAATACTGTTCTAAGGGGCCCTCGTGGCACACTGAAAGAGCAGCCCATAGATGGAAATGGTGCATCCCAAAAACACTATGTTTGAGAAGTCATCAACTCGATCTAAGGTATAATGCTGGAGTGGCTAGCAGTAAATCTCTACCTGAGGGAGCAAACACCCACCTCTCAATCAAGAGGGGGCTCGACCTACAGCATGTTCCAATGCTGGAACAGCTAGCAGTTACTTAGCTGAGGGAGCAACACACCCAGTTCTCAATCGAGAGGGGGGCTCGACCTGCAGCATGTTCCAATGCTGGAATGGCTAGCAGTAAGTTAACTTAGCTGAGGGAGCACAACACCCAGCTCTCAACGCGAGGGGGCTCGACCTACAGCACGATCGTTAGAAATCAGAAGGCGAGACCATCAATACATCTCTCTGCTTTATGAAGGGGGCTGTCAGTTTTTCCAATCCGTCGAGGAAAAAAAAAAAAAAAAAAAGCAAAGTTTGTATTTCTTCAAACTTCTTACCCCACTATTTCCCTTTGTTGATCATTAAAGATATTACTTAATTGTCATGTTGATTTTATTAAAAAGGCACTTTATTCCTATACATATAGTAAAAAATCCATCTGGTAAAAGACACCCCTAGTGACTAGCTCTTTGTCGTCATCCACCTGACATAGTTCAAAGGTCACACAGAAAAGGGCCAATCCATCCATTATATCATTACATCAGCCATTATCCAGTGCAGCCCACTCTGCCAGGCTGCCTAGTCTGTGCTCAGGGCGTATGATCACATGGGCACATGGGAAATCAAACTGTGTGAAAGCGAGCACCAGCACAAACAAGCACAGAAGCAAGTCTGCACTGGCTACACACCAGCCACGATAAATGCAGAATAAATGACTTCAATAACAGCAGAGTCATCCATCTGTATATATAATATTATATA
>NW_015505199.1:614245-649820 GCF_001515645.1 Sinocyclocheilus grahami | reverse complement strand
AGGGGGCTCGACCTACAGCACGATCGTTAGAAATCAGAAGGCTAAGCGTACTGCAAGCTAGCCAAAAAACTCAGCGCATCAGAGAGGCGGAGGAAGGGCCTAGTTCGCCTGATGTTGCTGGTTCCAGGTGCTCTGGGAAAACAGAGAACTCAACTCTCACGTGAGAAAAGAACTCTGAATTCAGAAAGGAGTAGCGTGCTCATAGGCAACCCTTTGATAAAGGGGAGCACTGCTAAACACTACCACAAGAACAGCCCACGGAGCAAGGAATCCAACTCCTCAGAAGGGAGAGAATTCAAACGCTCAAAAGAAAGCAGCATGCTCACAATAACCCAAAATGGTGAGGGGAGCGATGCTTCAAAAGTGTGTCAACAGAGACACACTGGTTGAGTGGAGCCCAAGGTACCGGGGTCTAAACCAACTCAGAGAAAGGGAACGAGGCTAATAACGCGTAACCCTTACCATACAGGATTTCAGAAAGTGCGCAAAGTATAACGTGATGGATTATACACACACAATCACCAGCGCATTAAATACACACACACACACACACACATATATATATATATATATATATTAGAAATGGATCATACTCACCCACCATGGTTCCCGCGCAGGAGCCCCCTTCAAGAAGCGACCTGAGGAAGCCTCTAGTTCAAACCATCAGTAAGGTGGTCACAATGTGGACATAGAACCAACCAAACATCATAGGTCCAGCATAGGAGACTGTAATGCAGGAAGTTCCTACCTAACCTCGGTCAGGTGGAGAGATGGTGGAATAGGGGAATTAGGAAAGGGAAGATAAGGGCAGATGTAAGACCCCCGAAGGAAATGAGTAGATACTCAAGTATCTGGATCACATCCCTTAGGTCTTGCCTACCTCCTTTTGACCCGCGATTCCTCCTACCCCTACCCGCAGGCGGGGGAGGAGCGTGAGCCGCAACACTACCCTTCTGTGCCCGTCTCTGATCCTCAGACCGAGATGGGCCAGGACCCCTGTGTTGTTCGGGCTCAGACCTGGACCTTCGCAGAGCACCGCCATTGTGTGCAACGAAGCGACAGCCTGACCTGCTGCTGCGTATGCCCTGCCATTCAAGCGAGATGTATCCTGAAGGGGCTTAGATGGTCAGGAGGGAGTCTTAAGAGAGGATGTCTCACCATAGAGAGATAGCTAGGTAAAATGTGACATTTTTTTTTGCATTGGTATCAGCGATTGCAGAATAGCGAAAAAACTAGAGGGGCTGTCTTACATTTCAAACAGTTGACTGTTGACAAACATGATGCATGAAAGGATGTTCTGACATAGATTTTGGAGCAAGGGTTGGTTTGCTCCGTTGGCCAGTGAAGTAACATAAGCATTTTTTTACTTTTTGAACACACAGATGTTATTTTACCACACAAATATTTTGGTTTTCACCATAATTTGGATGAATATTCAATACCAAACTATGTATATTCTGAGGTTTTGATCGTGGTGTCCCAAACATTGTTTTCATAGCACAAGTCGCAATGTAAACAGACAATGCTTCATACAGTATCATTTATGTGGCATCTTTATTATGTCAGACCTTTCAGACATATTTGCATTACACTGGCTCATTCACCATTAGTGGTATGTAACATATTTTATGTTCACCTGCAAGTACAATTAGCTTTCCTTCTGTTACCAGGACGTAAAAACTAATCACCTATCTGAACGATCGGGTTAGTGCTGCTTCCTCAAGAAAGCGTGTCATTCTTATGTGTTTTTAGTCTTGTCAGTTTAAACATTAATGTGTTTTAAGCAATTCAAGCAAGCGCAAGACAGCGCTAAAAAGATTTCAATGTGGTACTCGCACACTGTGATAGGCCGGTTCTGTGCGCACGAACGCAAGCAAAAAGCCGCAGCTTGGACAGCACATGCGAGTACCAATTTGAGTTCTCTTTTTTTTTCTTCTTGAGCAAATGCACACAATATTACATCAGAATGATTTGATGAGTACCTCCGTAAACACATATTGTTTCCGACCCACTCTTCACACCAAACCAGTGGGTCTACGTCTTCTTCCACTCTGTCCCCTCGCCGTATCGGCTCAAATGCATAAGCAATTGCATTTATTATGGGCTCAAAAGACCTTTTAACTTTGTCTTCCTCCATTTCAAAACAAGTGTGTGTTCAAAAAGTAAAGAAAAGCTTATGTTACTTCACTGGCCATGGAGCAAACCAACCCCCGTAACGTCACACGCTGTGGTATTGCAAGATGGTGGTGCCCTTACTCCAAACGCAATAGACCCCTTTTCAGTTAGCAAACATTGTGACGTTTTTTACGGGCGGAGCTTAGATGGAGGCAGAATAATTCCCCTGACTGCTTCACTAAAGCTAGCTAGCAGGTTTTGTTTGCTTGTTTTTTAACAATGACTGGTGAAAATTCGATTTTATTTTAATATGTAATGTCACTCACTGTCCGGGATTGTGATTGTTATTTGAAAATGTTAACTTTAACGGAAGGAACCAGATTGGCCGACTCATACACACTAACTCAATGGATGGACGATCTGACAGGAGTGGCCTGAAACACCTACCAAATCCGAGCGTGTATAGTAAATAGAAACCCCTGTTGAAAAAACAGCATATGCTGGTTAGGTATGTTTTGAAGCATGGCTGCTGGTTTGAGCTGGTATATGCTGTTTTTTTCAACAGGAAGGGCATAACAATCTGTAGGTGCCTATAACTATGTATTAACAGTGGCAATTGTAAAGAAATGCAACTACTTGAACTCACACCTGACACATAACATGGGCCTTCACTGTTCCCTCTCTCTACAATTGCACTTATGGCAATATGGTCTCTAGTCGTTAGTTAACTTGTTCCCCAATTTCTGATTAGGTGGGTATGCATGAGAGATCTTTAGACTTGTAACCAAACCATAATCCATACCAACAAAAGACAATAGTTTATTTAACCTTAACTGATATTAAGTTTGTGCTGCAAACCAATCCGCTCATTTTATTGTGTTTAACCACAGCTGTCATCGGTTTCTTGTCTGGCAATAGCAGCAGTTATACGATAAAACTTCAAATTGGAGCCTGTACTCCATCGATTCTGACACTCAACAACACAACAAGATGGCATTTTAAACTCCTTATGTAGCGACTCTGTGCTGGTTTGTATTAGTCGCCTCCAGTTATCACTTTGTCTTGCCTCCAGCTAATGCTGTGACGTAGACACTAAAAGGGTTTATAACAAAACTTTTTTCTACATTAGTTACATTAATTGTGTTTGATCTATTTTTATTAAAGTGGAAATCATTTTCTAAATAATATAAAAACTTGACTGACTGCTTCACTTTCAATTTAAATTTTAAGATGCTTTTAAGATGATTTTGTCTCCTATTTATATAATGATAAGTGATATGTCACGAGTGCTGTTTGTGTCCTGAATAGCACAAGTGCAAATGACATTTTAAACAACAGGTTCAGTAAATAAGAAGTTAAGAAACATTTCATTTCATTAATAAATAAATAAACAAAGTGATAGTTCCCCCAAAAAGAAAAATTCTGGCATCCTCATGTCGAACATAAAAGAAAATAATGAATAATGTTGGTAACCAAGCTGATTTGGTTAACAATGACTTTCATTGTATGTTTAACAAATTATCTTTTATGTTCCATAGTTTAAGTTAGGCCGTTGTAGCCTAAATGTTATGTGTAATACATTTTATGTTGAATTAAATAAAAGCTACTTTCTGTAATATTTACTTGATATTTTTTAATTTAACACAATAATGGCTTTAAATGATCTTTTGGAGGTATTTTCACAGGAAATTTTTATTTAATTAATCACCACATCATATATATATATATATAGTGATGCATACAGACCATTAGCTCCAGTGATTTGGTCTTTGTTGATATAAACCAGGCAGTGATCTCATTTATTCTGATTGTTGATGCTCACATAGGATTATCTAGACACCCTCATTCTCCAAAACGAGTCTCCATCTATCAAACATAGTAATCGCACATACTTATGTATTGAACACACACACACAAATCACATATGCTATTGAACCTAAGTGCGTACTTAACATTTCAGCTAAACATATCAGTTTGAATGCGTAAGATAATTGCATCTGAAACATGAATGTGCAATAGCAGAGAGGTTGAAAATAAAATGGTAATTCTTCTGGGATTTAGCAATATTTATAATGAATATGATTATTTGAATATGTGGGTAAGACAAAGTTCAAAGCCGATTACCGAAACCAATTTTAAACATATACATTTCAATTGACCTTCGACGGATTATTATGTCTATATTAAGCAGGAGATTTGATAGGCCAGGGATAGTCTTATGCTCAAAGTTATTACAATAAAACAAACAATATAAATATATGTTAAATATTGTTATGTGGGTTTTAATAATTGTGATTCAGTTAATTTATATAATGTGCATTGTGTAATGAATTTGATTACAAGTTTTTAAATGATTGCCAGTAAAAAATGAACTAGAAATTACCCTTACATACAGTAGTTACTGTACCATCATAATCCAAACCAGCAGATGACTATTTTAGCAAGATCAGATCAAACGTGAATTGCAGGATGTAACATAGGCTAGAGGAACGGTGAGAGAATAATATACAGTAATTTTTTCAGCTTCTAATCCAACAGTTTCTATCCCTTATCATTTTTCTCATGCAGCTAGAAATAGAAGAACTGATAGTTCCTGCTGCTGGGAAATCCATTGTCTCATTAAGGGGATAATCCACGGTGAGCTCTGATCCTGCAGATATGCATTCGTGAATTGCGTCTCTGACCAACACAAAGCATCTCGGGTGAGATCAGAGGTTCAACTGAAGAGTTCAAGAGGGTAATAAACCATTCCTCTGATATGAGAAGAGAAGCTAATGTTTATTTGATTTAAAACTCTATTTTCCTAAACCTTGAGGCAGAATAAACAGTTTCTCTAGAAGCTACTCTCTTTCTCTGGATAAATTGTATCATATCTTAGACTAGAAATGCAACGCACCAAGTATAATCTGCTGTATTCAAATCAATAATTGCAGTGGTAGTTGATTAGATCACAACACATCAGTCACTAAATCTGAATGAATTAGTGCGATACTCTCATTCATCATATCAACTTACGTGAAGTCCATCTCTAGATAGATTAATAGCCTGTTAGGACTTGCTGTCCAGTCATCTGTTTGTGTCTGCTCCAAAGGTCCTTCTAGGCTGTTTGTAGTTATAACCAGCTGCTCTCTGACTTCCCCAAGTCATTAGAGCCCAGTGATGCAGAAATAAGTGGAAAACATGAGGTGAGATGTGCGCTCCTAACTCAATTTCAGAGTGTATCTGCGGCGGGCTTGTTAGTGGGTACGCCAGAGGCTTGGCTTTGCTTTTGGCTTCCCGTCTGCTGCTGATGCTGATGTGAACTTGGCTCCCTTCTCTTGTTCAATTCATTATGACCCTCTAATGACTGCTTTGAAAGCCCATGATAAATGTATTTGTCAGAGCTACTGAGGGATCTCATATTTTACCCAGTGCACAAACTTCTTTTCAATGACCGCATCAAAATGCATTAGCATAGCAAATACAAATGCAATGAAAACAGCCCAGTGATATGGTAACCAAGATGATTTTCTGCTCACTGTGGTTGAATCATCAGGAGCTTTTATTAAAGCCTAGAAGTTTCACGAGACTCACGAGGGCTGTCTTTTATTAGCTGTTGCGTGGTTACTTCCCACAAGCAGCTCTTAACTTCTCCTTGCACTAAAGTAAGGTCATGTTCGTATGTAAACAAACAGCACTAGCAGCTCAGCTAAATGACACATAATGGAGCTCTGGGGCTGCATGGTGTTTGCCCATTTAAGATTGTATATACAGTTTCAAGTTGTAAATCTCCCTGTCCTCTTGCAGAATAATCTAGCATGTAGATAGATAGAGGGAGATAAGATCATTTTATTCACCATCTGATTTATGGGTTTATACTGCTTGTGGGTTTGCTACATTATTAAAATATTTATTTGAACAGAATGCAACACAACTTCAGTGGAAACACTGTAAACCATGTATTGAAGAAAATAAACAGATGATGACTGAATGTTTGTGATCTATTTTTTGTATTTTATGTCAGCTATTTTATTTGTAAGAAATATGTAAAGTACCAATAATATGTCTTTACTATTCAACTTTCAGAAATATAAAGACAAGCACCCACAGAAAGTGAAAATGCTTCTTTTGTCGATGAATGTCAAATAAAATGTAAAGTGAAATTTCCCAGCTCCCATCTCCATCGTCATCATCTATTTCACAGAACAATGCTGATCTTTATTCGTCAGACAATGAACCGAATCTCTGTATAAGCTGATTTTTTTTCTATTGTGATCCTTCTCCTGAGAATGATGCTCTTTAATTATCTCTCTCTCAGTCTCACAAAATATGTTTTTATGACTATGTCTGAGACTAGAGATTATCTGAACATCTATCCTAGAACAAGCAGTGAGGGTATTATTATGTTGTTATGATATATATTACGATCCTGAATGATTTCCATATTCGTGTATCATGGTATTGTTATGGTAAAAAAAAATACATATTATTACCACCATACACATCAGTACACAGTACTTAGATCATTATGGAGTAAATAACAAAAATGAAAATTCTGTCATCATTACTAACATTCACATTCCAAAACTCTTTCTTCCGAGGAACATAAAAGAAGATAGTTTGAAGAATGTTTAACTGTTCTTGTTCACTATGTGAAAGTCAGTGGGGTCTAAAATAAGATTGGACCCCACTGACTTCCACTATATGGACAAAAATCACTGAGACATTCTTCAAATTCTCATTCTTTTATGCTTCATAGAGGAAAGAAAGTCATACAGGTTTGGAAAGATATGAAGTTGAGTAAATGAGGACATAATTTATATTCTGGAGTGCACTATCCCTTTAACATCTGTGAACTCTACCACAAACTAATCACGGATCAGCATGAAAAGGTTATTTCCATCACTGTAACCCCAATGAACAGCAGAGCCGCATCGCAGTAAGAAAGTTCCCATATAAATAGCATGTCCATAACCGGCTGATATATCAAACACAAGCACACTGGCCTGGCGGGAATAAGCAGGTGTTCGGCATGCATAGCATGTATAAAGATCACAAACCACATTCCCATGCGGAATGCAAAACGTGAGCTGTTTCGAGGATAAGGGCATCACTGCATATTTAGAGGGGTCGCACAATGTTTCTGCGGTGTCCTCATTTATCTGTCATTATTCTGGAAATCCCTTGTAGTCATTGTGGGGGTGGGAGAAAGAGCTAAATTTAGATCAGAGGAAGAGGTCCCTTGTTTAATCTGGAGTAATATAAATAGCAAAGAATCTTGTCATACAGTAACATTTATGCAACAGTGAGACAAGGTTCAACAAATTACAAAAGTTGATATCAAATTCAAAGACTTACCCTTGGGAAGCTTGTGACTGTTTTCCACCAGCCAGGTGAACAGGTTGGCAAAGTTGCAGTTGCACACCCATGGGTTGCCTTCTAACCTTACCACCCTGAGGGAGGGCAGCTGGCTCAGGGCACCCACCTGTAGCCCAGACAGGGCGTTGCGTTCTAGTTCTAGTTCACGCAAGGAGGTAAGACCCATGAATGCATCTTCGTTAACCATGCTCAAATATGGGTTGTTGCCCAAGCGCAACTTAATTAAGCTCCGTGACTCCCCAAAAGTCCCTTTGGGGATCTCGGTCAGGTTGTTGCAACCGAGGTCCAGGAAAACCAGCCTGGAGGAAGTGCTAAGGGTGCCCGGCTCGATGTGCGAGAGAGAGTTGTTGCGGAGGTCCAGGTAGACTAGGTCGCTGTAGAGCACAAGGAAATCTGAAGGAATCCGTGGGATACAGTTGTCTGCCAACAGCAGCCTCCGCACATCCAAGGGGATCTCGTCTGGAAGACGGGTAAGTCCGCGCCCGCTACAGTCCACAGTGTGAGGGTCTGGGCAAAGGCAGGTTGCTGGACAGTTTTCCCCTTGAGTGAACAAAGTGAAGAAGAGCAAGGCAAGGACAGGCTGGAGCCGGCAGACACATGGCAACATGGTCAAGAAAGAAGGAGAAAAGAGAGGGAATAGGGTAAGGGGTAAAGGGATGAGGGTCAGAGGGCAGGAGATAAGGAAAGGGGAGGGGAAAGGGAAATCGAGAAGAGAAACAGAGGAATCAGTGCCAGCGCAGGAGCATCCTGCCGTCCTGGGCAAGAAATCTTAAGGCTTGCACATGGAGTGGCTTGAGCAAGATGCGAACGCTGTTTTCCAAGAGATCATGTAGCAAGCAGCCCTGGAGTGATGAACAGACTGCTGGCTTTGAAGGCACAAGGGGAGGAGAGATAGCGAGCTGTGGGAGGGAGCGCGAAAGCATGAGAGACTGAGAGAAAGGGGTGGAGAAATCAGCAGACAGAGGTAAACAGAGATCAGAGAGGCAGAATGAGTGGAAAATCAGAGGCACGGACAGATTGGCAGTGTGGAAGAGGAGGAGGGCTCTTCCAGCAGCTTTCTCGCAATTAACCCGCGTTTGATCGAAGCCTGGTGGTCTGACACAAAAGGATTCAGCATAGAGAGGCTCTGTCATGGTGAGCAAAGAGTGAAATTGTTGCATCCCTCCATTTGTCTCTCAACTGAGCACAGGAATGATTGCTCGACCGGTGGCTGTGAACATGAACCTTGGCATTTCGGAGCCGTTGTAACTGAGCTGTCATAGTCCTAATGAGGAGAATTCCCACAGAGAATTAGGTGCAAGGCAGCGGTATCCTCTTCCCAGCTCTTTTTCCTCTTCTTATCTCCCTTTCATCTGGCTCTCGTGTGCCGTGCGATGCCTAGGCACGACTGTATGTGATGAGAGGTTGTACATCACGGTTTTGCAGCTCTGTTGCTATGGTGAAGACATCCAAATATCCACAAAGAAGTTGTCTGCATGCAGATTAGAGACCGGCGCGGGGAACGGGGGAAGTCTTTCAGCATGCTGGCTCATGGACTCCACTCCTTTTGTCCTGTGTTGTCTTTGACGTTTAATATGGAGGGACGAGGCGACCATGCACGCAACACGTGATGTCATTTCCTTGTGAGATAAATTGTCACACAATTGCAACAGATTTTACATGTATGTATTTATGTCCTTATGCTCTTTAATCAATACATAGCCTCCTCCACATTATGAAAATCTATTCTGTATGTCAATAAATCAGAAAAGCATTCGGACCCACATAACAGATTCTAGTAATTATCTTGTCTTGACCTTCATATGACATAAATCGATTTCAAACCAATCCCAGTTTTTCCATAAGTGAGGTACACACAGACACAGCCCCGCTTGCATTTTACTTTGCAGAAGTCAGTGCCAAAATTAATTAGGGAAGTTTCTGGAAGCAAAGGGCACGTCTTCATTCATTTAGCTACCGCCTGGCAGTTCACTCAATCATTGCTGCTTAGTAAAGGACAGTCGGGAGGAATTAGACAGCGTCAGACTCTCACACAGCTCCTTCGGCATCTCCAGACAGGTAAATGGAATTAGGAAAGCAGACTTTGGTCACGACACAAAGAAAACCAGGAAATTACATAAATTTTACAGGTGAAACATAGCAGAATGGGGTCACAAAGCTATCAGTCTGCAATCTAATGGTGTGTATTTGAAAGAGTCGTGACCTAGAGTGAATACTGTAATTTACAGCTCACTGCTTAGTGCACTCGTCCAGAATAAAGGCAGGCTTTAAAACATCTTGGAGAAAGACATTCTCATATAAATTAAACTGAATTTACTATTCAAAATGCCAAACATTAATATAAAAAAATCTATAAATACTATTGTTGTCAATATTTATCTTTTTCATTTTAAATTATTTGATTAATTAATCATTATTAATTTGCTGTAATTATTTATGTTTTGTTAAAGTTGCTTTGGATAAAAGCTTCTGGAAAGTAAATTAATATAAATGTTCATTTAGCAATCAGCAGCTTTTTTTAATCTATAAAACCCCTCCTGTGCCTTGCTAGAAATACAGACAGGATCTAAGAATCGATGCAATACAAGGAAAGCAAAGAAGTATCTAGAACATCACTCATGTCTTCATAATGGTGCACGCTACCAAAGGTAAAGTTCTCTATTTAAGTTCCATAGTTAACTCTGCATGTGTAAAATTAAGTCTCCTCCAGGTCCATCCCAACAGACTTCAGACCCAGTCCAAGAATTTAAGCCTTTGTAGGATCCCTGAATTATCTTTGGAATAAGCCCATATTACCATAAAATCGCACAATTAATAAGATGCACATGGAAAATATGTAGGGGGCATTTGTGTCTGTGACAGGGATTGCAATCATAACTTTCATTCCCTGAGGATAAATACTATACTTTATATGGGACAAACAAACCCTTATTCAAGACAGGCCATATTAAAAAATGCTTTTAGCTGGAAGGATATATATATATATATATATACATACGTATTGTGCTAGTTAAGGTGATTAACTAACGAGCTCCACCTGTGCCGAATTGATTGATTATCTGATCTTGCTCCTCCCGAAGCTTGTTAATGAAACATCATATATTGTAGTGTCATTTTCATCTGTTTCTTCACATACTTCCAGGGCTAAATGCACTAAGCAAACAACTGCTAATACATGCATATTAAAACATACTAAAAACAAAAGTGTGGGGTAACATGACAATGAAACTTTAAAAAGCAATTATGGTAAAACTTCAAAATAAAATGCAAATGTAACATCATTAATTGGCTGAAATTGAAGAAATATAATACTAATCTTGATAAAATTCTAATCCTAAATGGGGCATTACAGATATATATATTAAATATTGCAAAATGTTTTAATTATGAAATAACTGATAAGAAAAGACTATACAGAGTACAAGTCAAGTCAAGTCACCTTTATTTATATAGCGCTTTTAACAATACAGATTGTGTCAAAGCAACTGAACAGCATTAATTAAGAAAATAGTGTGTCAATAATGCAAAATGACAATCGTAAACACTCATTTTTCAGTTAAAGGCAGTTCATCATTCAATTCAGTGATGTCATCATCCAGCTCAGTTCAGTTTAAATAGTATCTTTGCAATCATTTGCAATCAAGTCAACGATATAGCTGGAAATGAAGTGTCCCCAACTAAGCAAGCCAGAGGCGACAGCGGCAAGGAACCAAAACTCCATCGGTGACAGAATGGAGAAAAAACCTTGGGAGAAACCAGGCTCAGTCGGGGGGCCAGGTCTCTTCTGACCAGACGAAACCAGCAGTTCAATTCAAGGCTGCACCAAAGCATAGTGCTCATTCAGTAAATGCACAGCTAAATAGATGAGTTTTGAGTCTGGTTTTAAATGTGGCTAATGTTTAGCACATCTGATTCCTCTTCTGGAAGATGATTCCAAGTGCGGGTGGCATAATAACTAAAAGCGGACTCCCCTTGTTTTGAGTCAAGTCAAGTCACCTTTATTTATATAGCGCTTTTAACAATACAGATTGTGACAAAGCAACTGAACAGTATTAATTAGGAAAATAGTGTCAATACTGCAAAATGATAATAGTAAACACTCATTTTTCAGTTAAAGACAGTTCATCATTGAATTCAGTGATGTCAACATCCAGCTTAGTTCAGTTTAAATAATATCTTTGCAATCATGTCAACGATAACGCTGGAAATGAAGTGTCCCCAACTAAGCAAGCCAGAGGCGACAGCGGCAAGGAACCAAAACTCCATCGGTGACAGAATGGAGAAAAAACCTTGGGAGAAACCAGGCTCAGTCGGGGGGCCAGTTCTCCTCTGACCAGACGAACCAGCAGTACAGAAAAATCAATATAAGACGTAAAAAAACAGACGATGAATAATATTAACAGCAATTATTATATGATGCAATCAAACTTATAGCAAAATGTGGTAGTTCTGTATGTTGTTTCAGGGTTGGCATCATCTGAGGTCCTCTGAGGGGTTGGCATCATCTCTTCTCAGGTGTTCTGGATCCAGACTGAAGCTTGTGTAAATCCTAGCAAAAAACAGAGAAACAAATAGAGACATAATTAGCGTAACTACTTTTTCAACCAAGCTAAACTGATTTGTTTAACCCAAACTAAAGAATAATTATGTGCATTTAATCAGATATAACTGCAGTAAAAGATTATGAGATGCATTATTTGAATGCTTGGCCAAAGAGATGTGTCTTTAATCTAGATTTAAACAGAGAGAGTGTGTCTGAACCCCGAACGGTATCAGGAAGGCATGTGTCATGTCATGATTATGAGTGTCAGTCTTATGCACACCCCTTCAAGTAAAGTGTTACCGTTTTTTTGTTTTATTTAAGCTAGCCCACTGGTATTTAATAATGTGGCCTAAACTGACCGTAACACAGAGGACATTTAGTCAAATGATTTTTGATTTCCAACGTTTTTTGTCGTTTAACAGGTCTCGGTGAAGTTCTTCTTTATAGCCTAGTACTTCTTATAGTAATGACATTCGGCGCCACAAGATGGCGGTGTAAGCGCGGGAAAGGGAAAGGAAGTCCTTTTTAAGGACATTTTAACAGGTCTATAAGAGTTTTTTCTCTCTGCTTTTCCCCCTTAGTGATCCATTTACTACGACAATGGAGTTTTATTTTCAACTCAGATCCTAGTGTCCTACAACATCTCAACACAGCTTTCTAAACCCACCATCATTTACACCTGTGGAAAAAAAGAGGACATGAAGAGTGCTAACTGCATACTTGGCTAATAAAGAGGTAGTGTGATATATGTTTCTTTTTTAATGAAAATGAATACGTCTGCCCTTGGGGACACTGTAAATCACTGTGGATAGGGTAGTACAGGGAATTTTAATTAGGGTTGGGAACACTTACATGCCAAATATATTATAATTTAATATAATAATCCAAACTGCCATTGGCTGACAGTCACACCTCAAAAAGCCCATTGAAGAAAGTCTGGGAGCATATGCCAATGCATCATTAAACACATGGCCCATCTCATACAGATCACATCAAGATAATCAGTTTTAGTTTTGGCCTCAGCAAAGCTGATATTAATCTACATGTATAATAATTTGCAAGCGTATTCACCACTAATTGTGTGTAAATCATGCATGCACAGCCGCAAACATTCCTCATGTCCGCTCATATAAGTCTGGAGTCTGGAGTTGGCTGAGAAAACCGTTGCTTGGCCTTTGTCAAGCTAATGTGATTCCAGCTATTTGAGGGTCGTATTGCTGCCACATTTTTCCAAAATTATTGTCATTTTCTTTTGGCCGGAGTATCTGGACTGGCAGTTCCGGAAGTTAAGCAGGCTCAGGTTATATATATTCAGTGCAACTTTTTCCCATTGACAACTTTCTGGCTGAGGGGAGCAGATTTTCCTCAAGAATTTGACAGTATTTCTCCCCATCCATTTTTCCTTCTATCCTGACAAGTGCTCTGGTTCCTGCTGCAGAGAAACACCCCATAACAGGATATGACCACCTACATGCCTTACTGTAGGAATGCTGTTATTTGGATGGTGAGCTGTACTGGATTTCCGCCAGACAAATCGTTTGGTGTTGAGGTCAAATAATAACATTTTAGTCTTGTCTGCCTCAGAATCTTCAAGGTGCGTTTTGGCAAATCTCAGTCGTGACTGCATGTGGCCTTTCTTGAGGAGTGGCCTTTTTTTTTGCAACCCTCCCATACAAGCCACACAATGACCACTCTTTGTCATAAATTCCTGCAACTGCTTCAGAGTTGCTGTAAGCCTCTTGGTAGCTTCTCTGACCAGTTTCCTCCTGGCTCTTTCATCCAGTTTGGAGAGACATCCTGATCCAGGGAGGGTCTGTGTTGTACCGTCCACTGCTTAATAATAGACGTAACTGTGCTTCTAGGCATTGATAAAGTATTTTAATTTATTTTTTTTGTATCCATCAAAGCAGATATTTTTTTACTTGTGCCTGTCGACAAATTTATCCCGGCGTCATTTTTAGGAGGGGGGTTATCCTTTTTCCAACTTAGTGATTCTGCATTTTTTTTTTCCTGACATGTTGGTGTTATATCTTTCACTTGGATGTTATAAGTAAATACAGCTGGATCAAATAAAAACCGTGTCCGTCGTCATTTCAGGCTGCAGAGCAACAAAGTGTGATTATTGTAAAGGGGGGTGATTCTTTTCTATACCCACTGTCTATTTTATTTTGTTTATTACTGTTTATTTTATTTACTATTTATTTACTTTATTTACTATTTCATTTTAATTACTAAGCTGCAAGATTGTTTTTAGAGAGTGCTTTGCCAAAACTTGATGAACTCTTTGTATGTTTTTATTTCTTAAGAAGACAAAGAATAAAGATAGAAAATAAACCACTAATTCAGCAGACCCTTTGTATTGTATATGCATTGTTAAAGGGCAAGACAACCAGCACTGCCCAGTATGAGACGCTGAATGAGCTGGCTTGGGTGGGTATGGGAGAGCCAGCTACTGGGAGGAAACAGGCTAAAAGCTCCCCAGATGCAATTAAAGCCTTCACATCAATAAGTAATGAATGTCAAGTGCAGCATGTTGTTTGGCTCAGCAGGGTGCTAGTGGCCTGTGGAGGCAGATGTCCAGTGCAGGATGGGCAAAAGGGTGGGGGTAACATGGAAACAACGGATGTTGCCCTTTTATTCTGTTGCAAAAGCAGCTTTAAGGGTTATCTCACAATTGTTACCGATAAGCATCTGGACAGAGCTGACTGGTCCTGGAACAGAGCAAAAAGGCAAGACTTTCCCAGAGGAGGGAAACAGAGGCTTTGGAAATACTTGAAATGTCACTTTCCTTTGAGCCGATCTCGCAATGTGGTGGACATTCAAAACGCTCGGGCAGCTGTCGAGACTAAAGCTGTGGACAGAGCAAGAGGATGCCAAGTTTGTGCCAAGTCAGGATCGCACTTAGATATCAGGGATGAATGTGTTATCGCAGAGAAGAGCAGGTGACGGAAGCAAACACATCTGATCCTGAGCCACGATTATATTGATTCACACAAGTGTGCCTTCTTATTGCGTATGTTATGTAACTCATTATAAACAAGAGATATATTACCCAGCAAAAGTGAGAGCTTCTAAAAATAATTTTGACATTTTGACATTTGTGTGAATGCCACACAAGATGCATGCTGTGTACTGAGATGAACGCATAGAGCTACATAAATACAATCTCTTTCAATCTCTGGTAATCAATTAACATTCTCCTTGTACTCACTGTGAATAAATAACAGCAATAACTTAATGACCTAAAGATGGCATACCAATGTCATATCAAGAGTAATATACTTAGAAGATTTACTGAGTTTACTGGGGTCTTGTTCTTGAAAGCTCTCAGAAGGGCTGTGTCTCAAGGTCAGCTGTGCATTGTGCAAATGAGCACAGATAGAAGCAGATGCAACGTGAAAACAGAACAATTCCTGACAAAATGCTTCAGAACAGATGTTTTTGCAAAGAGTTTTAGTAGAATTGTCAGCAAGCCATTTTCTTAAAGGAATAGTGCACCCAAAAATCACCCTCATGTTGTTCCAAAATGACTTTATTCATTCCATGGAGCACAAAAGAACAGATGTACTGTTCACTTGTTTCCATGCAATTCGTTAAAAAATAAATAAATAAATAAAAGACACTAAAAACCATAAGTGATATCATACACTAACATTCAAACGTTTGGGGTCGGTGGACTGCATTTATTTGATCGAAAATACAGCAATATACAATCTAAAATAAGTGTTTTCTATATTAATATACTTTCAAATGTAATTTATTCCAGTGATGGCAAAGATTTCAGCAGACATTATTCCAGTCTTAGGTGTCACATGATCTCTTCTGCTGATTTGGTGCTCAAGAAAAATCTTATTATTATCAATGTTAAAAACAGATGTGCAGTTTTTTTTGTGAAAACTGTGATACTTTTTTTTGCAGAATTCTCTGACGAATAGAAAGTTCAAAAGAACAGCATTTATTTGAAAAAATAAATTAATACATCTTCTGTAGCATTATAAATATATATATTTACTGATCAATTTGATCAATTTAGAGTGCCCTTGAATAAAGTTATTAATAAAAGTATTAATTTCTTGTTTGAAAAAAGACACGAATTGAAGTTGTTATTCACTGATAATCCTACAACACTGTGAGCTGAACACGTGACCAGATCAGTAAAAAACATTTCCTAACCAGGCACAATGCGATAAGATTTCAGTGACACAACAAAATCAATCAAAAATCACAACAATGAAAACCATGTGACTCATTAACATGTCAAGTAGAGCAGATGTCACAATGCTATTTTAGTCTTCAGAATAGTCATTTGGACTATTTTTATATACTTTAATGGTGATGTTGCATTTTCAACCTTTTTGAAGCTTGAAAGTTTCAGTCCCCATTAACGGCAACCAGCAGAATTCTTAATAATTTTTCAATTCACATTCCACAGAAAAAGAAAGTCATACAGGTTCGGAACAACATGAGGGTGAGTAAATGCTGAAATAATTGACTTCCTAAATTGGTTATGTCTGAAGCCAATGCATTTATTTTGTTGATTGTGAGTCTTGTTCATCATTGCTTCATCAGTAGCATCAAGCAGACAGTCTGTGGCAATGCAAAGTCAACTCTTGTTCTGGTGTCGTATAGTGGGAGGAAATTAAAATTATAGATTGTTAGGGTACCACATCGATCCCCTCGCGGTGGGAACACACTGTCTAACTCTTTTTAACTGTGTCACGTCTCAGCAGGGGGAATGGGTGCGAATCACTCGCCTCCCTCCACCACAAGAACACCGTGAGGCGAGAATGACACAATCCGCCTTGAGAGAAAAAGTAAATAAAAAGATAAAACAAACAGGGCAAGCTGGAGGTGACATCCATTTAGTTTCTCATTCCCTCATCACGTTGTTTACCACCTGCCCCTGTCGCCCGTCCCCTGAGCGTCCTCGTCTCTCTGTCTGGCTGTGGTTTGCTAGACGACAGCATTAGCGTCATATTGCACGAGCCACATCTCAGCATCCTTTACACCGTGCTATTACAGGAGGTGTTTATGTGAGCGTGACAGCCAAATGATGACGGAGCTATCAAAGTGAGCTCTGTTTTTCTCGGCTTCAGCAGTTGGTGCCACTGTATTTTGCTTTGTAAAGAGGGATCTTAAGACCATGGTTATTTTGTGTCAACATCAGTATTTTAAGATGACAGCATAGTGTGAAAATATGCATGTTTGATTGTTTAAACCCCAACCTGTTTGAGAATGTTAACTGGCATTAATGTCATTTGGATGGTGTCATGAGTGGCACCAGCCTCTAGTGGACAGAGCTGGAAATTGTGCCTATGAAATATTAACAAAAATGCATTATTAAGAAACAATTAACTTATACTTTTTTATAACTTATTTATAAAACAAATTTATTATATTATTATTATTATTATTATTATTATATTTAAAAAATGTGTATTTTATTTTAATATATTTGAATATTATTTAGAAATGTTACTTTGTGGTTAGAATGGTGTACTTGTCACTAAATGAGAATCTGTATTAATGTAGCTATTAATAATAGTATTAATAATTATCGTATCTTAAAAATGTTTGATGACCTGATGGAGTGTTTGATGGATAAAAAAATATTATTTTTGAATTGCATTCAGTGAATCAGTATTTAGTATTATTTATTTACTATTTTAGCTTTTATTTTTTATTTCCAGTTTTCATTTTAATTTTAAGTTTTAGTCATTTTGTTACTTGTTACTTCTTATGCTTTTGTCATTTTATTAGTTTTGTTTTTTGTCCTTTCTTTCTTTCTTATCTATTTATGTATCTATCTATCTATCGTTTTACTTTTAGTCATTTTATTAATTAAACATGACCCTTTTCATCTAATTTTTTACATTTTATTTTGCATTAGCTATATTTCAGTTAATGAAACTTTTTATTTTTTTGTTTCAGTTGACAATATTTGCATTTTTAACTCAATTTCCAAAAGCACAACTGGACCTGCCTCTCTGAAGTACTTAACGGAAGCCTATGCCAAGTGCGCTACAGCAAAAATTAAGACCTATGGTCATACAACTGAACATCACATTTAACAAACCCTGTGCGTTTTTGTTCTACATCTTTGTGACAAGTCATTACGAAATGAAGTTAATGTATTTGCTGTGAAGAGTCTGAAGGGCATTATGTATCTGAAATCAATAAAGCATCATACAACATATTCTGAATGTCAAGATGCCCTACCATAACAACCACATCTTCCGTTCAGTGCTGAGCTGTGGTAGCGTCTCGGCACTCTGTCATGAACAGCAATATCTCCTTCTCTACCTACAGAGCCCGATTAGTCTGCTATTAGCCTTGCCAGCAGAAGGTGATAGATTCAGACTTCAGGTCAAAGGGCATGAAGGTGCTCCTCCCCTCTATTAAATGTCAGCTGCATGGGGACAAATAGTATGTTATACTTCATTATGATAGCAGTAATTTCAGCAGTTTTATTTCATATAGTCAAAGATAAAAGGTCATGAAATACAGGCTTGTTTCTGTTAATAGCCGTGCGGCTGAAAGCTGAAGCAACAGAGCGTGAAATGGGGAAACAGACACCTTTGGATTCAGAGGATTTTGAGACGGCCGTTTAAGGTATGGAAAGCCTTAGAGTTAACAAGTGATGGCCGCCCTAATGCGACACAACAGAGGAGACAGCAGTGAGAGTGACAGGAGCATGTGACAGCTAGTGCAAGTTTCCCATGAACCTCTGCAGTAAGCCCACACTGGTCTGGGGCTTAACCTCGTCAGCACTGTGTCTCCTGAGGCGGTAACTGAGGTAGCTGCTGATGGACATGCCAGCTCTAACTGCTAGCGATGGCTGTTTTGCTGAGAAGTACCTTTTATGTGACATAAGGTTAAAGGACTGTATGTATGTTTAACAAGTTTTCAATTCAATACTTAGATGTGCCTGAAAAGAGACATTTATTACTAATGCAGCAACCCAGAAAACCCCTGCAGCCACCCAGAACATCCTAGCAACAAACAACCCCCAAGAACACTCTAGCAACCATAACATCTTAGCAACATCTTAGCAATTGCCCATTGCCTAGCAACCACCTAGAACACCCTAGAAAGTGCACAGCAACCCTAGCAACCTAACAGAACACATTGGCAACCTCATAGCCACCATTGCATTGTGGCAGTGAGTTTTGAGTTTTGAAGTATCACTATTATTTAGAGTTGCATGATATATAGAAATACAATTTATATTGTGATATGGCTTACTACTATAGTCAAATCACGAAGGCTTTGATTTAATGAAATTAATATATGCACTGCCGGTTGCACTGTGTTCATTTATAAGCATATTTAATGCATTTTTTTTATTTGCTGGCAGACTGTCAAAATCAAATTTTGATGGAAATTTTAAAAATAAAATAAAATACTAATTTATTTTTAGAATTAGAATTGTAATTTTATAGTTGTACAATAAAACTTCTTTGTTTATATTAAATACTTATTATACACAAGTATTGTTGCAGTGTACTGCATATTGTTTAATATTTCTATTTAAAAATAACCACAATAAAAAATCATATTAATTTACAGTCATATGGAATGGGTCAAAAACAATGAGATTTTAGCCCATGAACTCTCAAGTGGAAATAAAAAAATTGTAATAATAAAAAAAAAACTTATGGTTACTGCTTGAGTTTGTTCTTGCATATATATTGCAGAAAAAATTGCGAAAAATTGCAATGTCCTTTTAGGCCAGTGTTGTGCAACCTAACTTAACCTAACTTAAAAATTTGCTGTGCAACTCGTCCCACAAGCTTAAACCAGCGTAATTTGGTTTGCTGCTCTTACATGATTTAAGTTGGTCTCCCCGTCTAGCCAAGCAGGTGTTCAATTGGTAGTCTCCCTAAAAGTATAGTCTCCTTGTCTATTAAACAAACTCGCGAGACTAGCATATCTCAGAGGCGCACGTGCTGCGCATACGTCATACGCCTTCCGCCGGAATGGATCCGGGTATAATAGATAACTGAAGTGAGAGAAAAGTGTTTATTACATTTGAAATATGGATATTTTTCTTACAAAAACTCATGGATTCGCTACAGGGGGCCTTTATTCATCCCCCGGAGCCGTGTGAGGCACGTTTTATTATGAATGCGCAAGCTTTATTTGACGACTTGTGGACTATTCAACTGCAACACCCGCTGAGTGCCATTAAACAGCTTGAAAGATCAAAGACAATTTTTAATATAACTCCAACTGGATTCGTCTGAAAGAAGAAAGTCATATACACCTAGGATGCTTCGAGGGTAAGTAAAACACAAGCTAATTTTCATTTTTGGGTGAACTAACCCTTTGACTGTGGACGCAAGATCAGTTGAACTCTATTAGTAACAATGAAACTTGCAACCATAGTTGCTTTTGGGAAACTAGCCAATACCTGCATGTCAGCTTAGGCTGGATGAACTAATTTTTTCAGAGTTGGTGTTGGGCTTCTTTAATTTGGGCCGGTATGCAACCACCTAGCAACACACTAGAAACCACTCTGAACTATTTTGGCAGCCACCCACAACACTCCCGCACCGTGGACGTGATTTCTGCTTAGGCAAACACCACTCACATTTAAAAGTCTAGTTATAAATAATTATAGTAATTTAGCTGAGCTGGTAATGTCAAAACATTGGATCATGCCGCATTTAACACATAACAACATACCGAACGCTGCAACTGCTGACAATAACGGCTAATGCACCTCACCACTCCTCAGCTCTGTCACACTTCAGCACCACATGACCTGATACACAACCTCACCTACACACATGTACCCACACACACATCCACTCCCATGGCTGCTCCGCTTTACTTGGCTAATCGAATTTGTCTCTGTTGCAGTCCTTTTAGTTCTGGGATTTGAGGTTTTTTGCTCATGAGCGGTGTGAGTGTCCCATGATATGTCATTATTCACTTTTAGTTCTTTTACGTTTAGTTACTCTCACTCCACCACCCCAAACTCTCTCTCTCTCTCCCTCTGTCTCTCCATTTCGTTCTCCTTTGCTGTCTCTCTGAATTAGATGTTAGCAAACAGGCATGTAATTAGCACTGGCAAACTGTGTCCTGCTTCCTGAAGAGTAAGACTGCGTAGCAGATAGATGCTAACCACATGTTGAAAGCCTTTAAGTCTGTATATGCTCCATTAGAAATGCACTCACCCACTCTGTTTTTATATGTCCACCTGTGTTGTCATTCCACATGTAGTAAGATACACCTGGACATCTCGACACCACCAGCTTTTTTTTAGGGACGTGGGAACACTTAAACAAACTGCTTGAGAAGATAATTCTAGTTGCTCTGGGTAAATGCAGTACTTTGATGGCACACTTAAAGACTCATGACAGCCTTATTCCCCATTAATGCTCACTGACTGATGATGATGATGGCAACACACATCCAGAACAAAGTGTGAGTGCTGTCAGTTATTATAGCAAATTGCTATTTTACTACTGATAAAAACATGCATCATCCACATCATAAATTTTAAACTTTTTAATGCCATGGGCCCCCAAAGTATGATAATTTTTTAATAAAATAACTTTGCCAGGTACCCATTTTCTAAAATGTAATGTAAATGTTATTAAGATGTGTGTGTGTGTGTGTGTGTGTGTGTGTGTGTTTGTAAGAAGGCTCGCCAAAGCTGCATTTATTTGTTTAAAATACAATAAAAACTACTGCGAAATACTATTACAATTTAAAATAAGTGTTTTCTATTTTAATATATTTTAAAATGTAACTTATTTCTGTGATGGCAAAGCATCCATTTTATCCATTCATTATATTTAAATTACAATTTAATATGTATTATTGTAAATATCGTTACTGTCACTTTGGATCCATTTAATGCATCCTTGATAAATAAAAGAATTCATGTGCATATACCAATATATATATACATATATATATATATTCTTGGTCCAGAAACTAAAAACAAAACAAAACTATTAAGTAAAAACTATAGGATATTTTTCAAAAAAATATAAATAGTATGCTCCGTACTTATTATGCACCAGAATGTAAAGCAGCTCGACAGACAGTGAAAAGCCGCATTTAACTTCAGATTGATTTCAATGGCAAAACTAGTGCAATGGTCAACTTGAGGCTGCTATAGTGAGAAGCTCCCTCTACTGCTCAAAACAAACAGCACACGGTTGAGGTAATATCCTGAAGGCTGTTTTATTGCTACATTTAGCATTGATTCACTTTGCAAGCTGTTTAGAATGCACAGTACAAAATGTTTCCAAAGACAGCTCCAGCAAATGAGGACGTCTCGTCACCTTAGCTCTGGGTCTCAGCAGACTGTAGAAAAACAAGAAGCATGCTAGGTAACACATGGCAAGCCACAGATGGGACCATGGTGTCAGCATCTGTCTGGATTGTAAAACTGGGTAAATACACCATGTATGTGTTTATGATAAGCTAAAAATGCATTTTTCTGTGTTTTATGATCTAATGCCTAATACGCTATAATGAGTTCCTATGAAAAGTCAGATTGCAGCGTGAGTTTTCAGCCCAATATAACTTCAGAGAAGCTGGACGGTCTCGCAGTGATCCTGGCACACGATCTCGGTGGCTTGGCTCTGCCTCCGAGGGATCTGGCACTCTGACTCCCAGCAGTTCCAGATATCCTCCACACAGACACACTGCTCTCCTATAGAGCTTTCAGCTCTGCCGTACAGGGCATCTCACATCACACGATGTGGCTGGTTGTATCCTTTAAGGATCCAGTTCTACTTCTAGTAAGTGTTTATCATCTGAACATCTATATGGCTTATGCGGTTTATTAACTTCATATGGCGAAAGGCTGTTCTCACTTTAACAACATACATTAATAGTGGTCTATCACTATCACTTAACTAATGGCACTTTCATAAAAAATTTTTTCATAAGTTTTAATTGAGATTTAATTAATTGTATTGATTAAAAAATGTTTTAATCACAAAAACATACTATTTAGGGGATATATATATATATATATATATATATAATTTATTTACAGCATACATTTATCAAAAGTGACAGTAAAGACATTTAGTGTTACAAAAGATATGTCACATATAAATGCTAATAATTAGAAAAAAATTTTCATGAAAGAATCCAGAAAAAAAGGAAAAAAAGAACACAACAACTGTTTTTAACATTGATAACAGGAAAAATCAGCACATTAGATTTGATTATAAATATAGATTTGATTATAAATAAAATAATTATTATAGAATCATGTGAGACTGGAAGACTGGAGCAATGGCTGCTGAAAATGTAGCTGTGTCTTCACAAGAACAAATAATTTAAATATATTAAAATAATTTAAATATAATAGAATATTATATATTTGATATATAATACAAGTAGAATAGCTATAACATATTTTATATTATTAATATGAAACAACATTATTTATTTTTTATTTAATTCAAACTCACACAAAACTGTATTTCAACATTAGACAAAAATGTCAGTAAATTTCTAAAACTTTCATCCCAAATTTCAGTAACAGAACTGAAGAATAAAATGTAAATATAAACTGAATAGGAAAAAATACGGTAACACTTTATTTCGATAGTCCACTTTAGACATTCTATTAGGAGTAAGTAACTTTGCAACTACATGTCAACTAGCAGTTAGTAGAGTATTAGTAGACTGTCTGCTTAATATCTTCTAACACTTTCTTTGTCAACTTATTCTACAAACCCTAAACCTACCCTAACAGTCTACTCTGAGAGTTAGTAGACATGTAGTTGCAAATTAATGAGAGTTAGTTGACATGTAGTTGACATGTAGTTACAAAGTTACTTATAGTTAGTAGAATGTCTAAAGTGGACTATCGAAATAAAGTGTAACCAAAAATACAATTCATGTAGTATTTATCTGACCTCCTAAGAGGTGCATAAGGCATCTTCTTTGACTGGCCATCTCATGAATAAGAAAAAAAAAATGCACTTTTTCAGGTTTCAGGTCTATTATTTACCCTGAGAGCTATACCCATATTCGTGGAAACCACCTCCTAAAGCAAAGCCTCCATGCTTTTCATATTTTAAAATATCACTAATACCGCTTCCATTCTGCTGACAGGGTTAAAAGGTCAGCTGAAGAGATGGCTTGAAAGAATGACATCATTAGCATGCCGCCACCAGCCAAGCGGGCAGAGGGCAGGCAGGGTGGGAGCTGCAGGGTGCAGGCCAGAAATAAACCAGAAATCTCCTGCTCTTTTTCTCTTCTCTATCATCCCTCTCGACCCTTTTCCTCTATGCCAGAGTGACTTTACTGATTTAAAGCAAATCTCTTTCAACAGCAAAAAGACAGAACCTCTGAATGCCACTTACATGTGTAATCTATCATAAACGACCTGGGTGACACAGATTTATAATTCCTCAAGTCTAACCAGATCATGATTTCGAAACTCCTTGCAACTAGAAAGGGCAAATGTGAATTATGCTTCCATTAAATAATTCCATTTAATTCAGCTTGTTTGGGATCAGCGCAAGGACACCCTGGCATGTAGGTTGCCATGGAGATAAGTCCCCCATGTGTGAGAAGTGACGTAGACTGCAGCGATTTAGCATTCTGTTCCCTCCTTACATTGTAGTAAAGAATCCCTCAGTGGGAAGAGAGGCCACGTGACAGGCACATCAAGTCAGTCACTCTCTTTCAGAAAGGACACGCGCAGACTTTTATCCACGTTATCTCAAAGACATCCACTCGTCTGAGAGTGACACCAGAGATGTCCATTCAGCTAGCAGATAGGCGGCAGGTGAAAGGATGTGCTGTCAGTCATGGTGACTAATCTGTGGTACGCTTGATGAAAAATGTGACAATTAAGTGGAGCAGGGTACATCTTGACCGCCCATTGACAGGAGCAATGTTACCCAGTCTACTGCACAGTCTTTGGTAACTCTCAGTATATTTTCAGACATTTTCATTAAACATAAAAATAATGAACAGACTGGCCTAATATAGAGAAAAAGATTCAGTGCAGGAAAACAAGAATATTATTTTATAGTTTGATTACCACAAGGGACAAGATCTGAGCTATTACTATTTTTTTTATAATCATTACCAGTATTCAAGTTTTCCACAAGTAGATTTCAATAAATGCCTAATTAAGTAAACAGATGCTTTTTTTTCCTCAAATGTAGCATCAAACTAGTCATCAAAAAGGGGGACATATAATGAAAAAAATTACAAAAAAAGGGGAAACCAACTAAAGCAAAGCTCAGACTCTGACTATATCTTAGTGCAACTTACAATAAATCATAAAAGAAAATGCAATCAAATGCATTTCTGACATATGCCCACTAACATATTGTATGGCTCCAGTTCTGGTTTATTAAAATTAAAATAGAACCAGAATCTACTCATATTCACAGTGTCATTAGTCCAATGAACTATCCTATGAGTCCTATCTATCATCTATCTATATCTACCTATACATACATACAGTGGAGGTGGATATTTTGCTTTATCTAAAATTGAGATATTTAGATATTTGCAGATCAATAGGCCTACATCACACCAGAGCTGGTTACATAAATAAATATTACGTTATGTATGCGTAATCAGAATCAGAAACCCTCTACATAAGTCATAAATGTCACTATAGTGCAGGAGAAAACGTCAGCTATTAATGCAGATCTGCCTCTCTACCTGCAAAAGTACGGTCTCTCCGGTGAGCTGTTTGTGTGGATTCGGGCAGCAGCAGCAGCTGTAGAAACAGGCCCTGATAGTGCGAGACATAGAAACAGCCTGTGAGGGCGAAAACTCACTGATATTATGTGACAGCCATTTTACTGTTGAAGCGAAGGGCACAGCTGTGTCTGTGTGCTCTCAGATAAAAGTCCAGTGAAACTGCCATTAGAAGAGTAGGACACCGAGTGGGAATCTGAGTTTAAAGCCGCTATCATCTGAACATCTATATCAGGCAAAACACGTTGGAAATAGCCTCTTTTTTACATGTCATTTCTTTAAAGTATTTTATTTATTTATTTTTACAGAGGAATTATATTATGACTTTACAGGAAATTACACGCTGTCACACCAATCATTCCAAGCAATCGAGTGATATTGCTTTTATTCAAGAGTTCAATAAACAAGAAGTTAATATGGCGTTACTAACATTTTAGACACAATATTGCAGTTTCTTTGTTAATTATTGTTCCACCAACAAAAATAGTTCCAAATAAAGCACATCTCTGAGCAACACACCGTAATGGCATTTCTGAATAAATCATTGTTTTGATCCAGTTACTTGTTTCGGTCCTTATTAAATCAGTGTAGTGAACGAATCGGTTGAGCACATGATTCAATGAATCACTCATTAAGACAGCCACGCCTTTTGTTTCTGAATGAATCAGTGTTTTGAATGAATCGGTTGAGTGAATGAATCAATGAGTAATTCATAAAGACAGGCACTTTCGGTCATAAATAGCCTATATGCTTTCTTCTCTCTCTCTCTCTGTTGTAGTAGTGTGTATTATTAATAATTGTATGTCAGTCTGTAAGGGGTTTTCACATATTTTATCTTGCAATGTTTTCAAAGTTTGAATGCAGAATGAGCGAATCGGATTCACTCACTTGTCGCCACATACTGGCATAACAATGTAATCTACAGGAAGATTCACAAAATATTCTACAACACAGACTGATAGTCGGTCTATACACAACATGTAAATACTGACAGGCAGAGTGATTCAAACAGTGAAAAGTCCCAGAGCTGTTCTGAATATGGCTTTTCAGTCACTTACATTACCTGGAACTCGTATTCGAGGAAAACAATAAGAGGCTCTGAGCTACAAAAACATGTTTTTGTTCCCCTCAAACTACAAAATATTATGTTTTCGCTCCAGATAGTTACAAATCAACAAGATAGCACTGCCATGTCGTTTTATTGTGATTTGTTTTAGCTATAAAACAACATAGAGTGCTATACATTAGGTAGGGGCTATTAGCTGGTAATGATTTTTGTCTTGAAGGGGGGGGGGCGGTGCTGTAAGGTGGTCACAAATCTAGTGTTGTCCTCATAACTTCCCTGACCAATTGGCTCGCCGGTCTCTGCCAAATGACTCAGCTGTCCCTTCCAGGGTCCAGCCCATCGCTCTGCCAGAATAATGCCACAGATAACGGCTCCAACAGGGGGCCATTCCT
This sequence comes from Sinocyclocheilus grahami, assembly GCF_001515645.1. Classification (NCBI taxonomy): domain Eukaryota; kingdom Metazoa; phylum Chordata; class Actinopteri; order Cypriniformes; family Cyprinidae; genus Sinocyclocheilus; species Sinocyclocheilus grahami. Next base: position 622,639 of record NW_015505199.1, on the reverse strand, counting down.
CCACAGAAGCCACTCGGCCATCATTCAAACTAGTAAAAAACAGGGATATAGAAAAAAATGATTTAAAAGAGGAGTGCAGATGGATTTGCCTTTCATCAACATAAAACTGATTAGTTGCTATATGAGTGATTCCATCTGTTATGGAAGCTTTTGGGATTGATGGATGAGGGGTAGATGTGACTGAGGTGAGTAAAAGAAGAGATGTCCAGACCTCATCTCAACACAGTCCACCCTTCTGGAATCAATTGCGCTAGCTCGGGGTATCGTGTTCACACACAGCCTCGATTTTATGCCCAATCAGCAAAATAACTGGAACACAGCATTAAAAAGGAAAGAACCAAAGTATTAAACTTACAGAAATTCATAGCAAACTGTAATTGATATTTTCAATATAACATAAAAATGCAGAAAAAGCAGACTTCTGCTTTGTGTGGTATTGCTTTAAAATAAACTGGGTGTGATTGATGCCTCTGCTTCTTCTGTGGATTCAATTTATTTGAAAATGTAAAGGATGGGTCTTACTGAAAGCTGGTGAGTAGGATTTACTGAGACCTTGAGTGCATGAGGATTTGTTGAATCATAAATTCACCAATATGTAGTGTGCATTGAAGAATGAATTTAAGTTAAAGATAATTAAAGGTGAAAACGGCACCTCAAAATAGATTTAAAAAAAAAAATTTCAAGAACAATATAGTATCTTAGTTTTGTAAATCAGTTCAGGCCTAAGGAAAGAACAAAGGTGCTTTAAGTGAACAATGAAGACAATGCTGCCATCTGCTGATCAAAGTAACCATTTCTGCAAATAGAGTTTGACTACCTTTAATATGGAATCAGAAGCTGCATCCCTTATTCACATGGTCCCATGCAGTGTTCACTAATATTTACACACTAGAAGGGAGGGGTGGGGAGTTGATGGGGGGGACATAACATGTTTAAATAAATGTATCTATAGCCTACAATACCAGTAAAAACTTTGAATATTTAAGATTTATGCTTTTTTGGGGAAGAAAGCTCTTATTCCCACCAAAGCTGGAACTATTTAAGCAAAAAGTACAGTAAAGTAGTAATATACAGTATATATATATTTTTTTTTTTTACCTCAGCAGTCATTACTCCAGTCTTCGGTCACGGTGTCACATGGTCCTTCAGAATTCATTTTAACATGCTACTGCTCAATTATTAGCAGCATTTATGTATTTATTCTTATTTATTTTTTCAAATAGAAATTTCAAAGGAACAGCATTTGTTTAAAATAGAAACATTAAAAACATTTCTGAAAGATCATGTGACACTGAAGACTGGAATACTGGTTGCTGAAAGTTCAGCTGCAATCACAGGAATAAATTACATTTTATTATATATAATTATAGTAAACAGTTCTTTTAAATTGTAATAATGATTCACAATATTACTGTTGTACCGTATCAAATACGTGCAGCCTTGCTGAGCATGAGAGACTTCTTTCAAAAACATTGAAAAAATCTGAATTATTTCAAACTTTTGACTGGTACTGCACATTATTATACACACTATATACATTTATATTTATTTACAAAAGTAAATTACATATGTTTTAACAAAATATTTAATCTACAAATTTCAGATATTTTCTCATTTTCACCCCTTACTCTTCATAGCATTCAGAAATGTTAATAGGGTGACCAGTCCAAAAGATATTCTCATGCGTAGCATAGATATCAATCATTCACAGTTTATTCAATTATTCAAGACGTTGTTGGTTAACAACATATATAAATAGTATATAAAAGAAACACATATTCACCTACAGAATGCCAAATAAATAAAAATGACTCTTTTCACTCTTCTTCTCTACCATGATATACTACGCACAAATTGTCACTAGATGGCGACAGATTATGTGTATTTTTTTTCTCTCGTTCCACCACCTTTTTATTTTTCTTTCAACGTGGCAGATGGCATAATGAAAACAATTGAATGCCAGAGAAGTCTTTAATGAAGCTGCAGGGCATGTGTGCTGTGAATGCATCTGAAGGGCATTAAAGACTGTAGTAATGCGGGTGTTTTCCTGCAGTCTCTCCGTGAATGTGCGCATGTTCTCGACCTGAGAGTTCACAGTGTTAAAGTAGGTCAAGCTCAAGCCTCTATAGACTCTAGAGGAACGGTCTGTCATGAACCTCACTCTCCACAGTCCACAGTGTTAAATAGGTCAGTCACAGCAGGTCACACACAAGAGCAATTTGTTCTGTGAAGTGTGTAAGTGTATGTGTGCGCTGTAAATAATAATGTAAAGTTATTTTTACCGCAGTATTAGCCTAGAATGATATTTGGTGTTAGGGGTTTTCAAGCTTTTAGATGCTACAAACCCCAAAATATGACCATCCCCCTCCTAAAAGGCAGCTATATATTTTCATGAATAAAGATGTAAATTTTATGTAAAATTGAATATTACAAATGTGCGAAATATTTTATTACATTATTACTTCTTTTTTTTTTTTTTTTTTGCTACTCAGGTACTGTACTATTAAATGTATTTATTTATTTTTAACAAACATTTTATTATTTGTTTAGCTTATACTTGTTATTTGTTTCATTTAGTTTAATTGTAACCTTTTTTTTTTTTACTTTTTTTGTCATCTTTCTCTAAACCTTTCTATGGACCCTCTAACACTCCCTTGCAGCCCCTCATTTCATGTACAAAGACCCAATTTATATTGTAAAAATTAAATATTATTCGAAAAAATATTTAGTTTGTATTATGTAACATTAATACATCGATGATGTAGATGTAGCCTATTTATTATTTATAATAAATCATTTTGTTTATTTAAAAATATTTATATATTTTTAAATAAAAATTATTTTTAAACTATATATTTTTCTTAACTTTTCCATGAATCCCTAGCACTCCCGTGCAGCCCCTCATTTCATGTGTAAAGACCTACAGTATTTTATACTGTAAAAATCAATATTATGAATGTGTAAAATATAATTTGAAAAAGATTTATACTATGTTACATTACTACGTTTTCCCCCTATACTCACTAAAGTACTGGACAGTTTATTTATTTATAATAAATATTTTATTAATAGAAAATTAAACATTTTATTTATTAAATGCAATCTTATTTAGATTATTTATTAATATATTTATAAATAAATATTTATGTTTATTTAAAAATAGTTTTAAATGTATTTTGTTTTTCCTCTAAACTTTTACCCGGACCCCTTAGCACTCCCTTGCAGCCCCTCATTTCTAGCATAAAATCTAACGTTATTGACTCTAAATGTACAGACACTGACCTCAAATTTGCTTTTGAAATCGCCGTTAGAATTTATATGATACGAGTCTTTTTCAGTTTATCAACAAATCACACAGCAAGTCCCTTTCTATTTAGTTTAATACCAATAGACATCTTTCCATCCTTTTTAAAGCACTTAAATAATGCCTTACCTCAGTTTTTAATGTTTCACATGTGCTGAACACTGGCATATTTTCATCCTCATAGTATAGTTTCCATTCCTCTCCATTTCTGTCTTAGAAAAAAAAGATAATTCCGTTATTATGAACATCATCACAGTACTGTATCGCTCTGCCTCGCTTTTCTCTCTATCTGGCCAATTGTGTGGGTCTGGGACAAATTTGCAAAGCAGTCGGATCTCTGTTTTGCATGAATTCCTCCACAGAGCTTCAAAAGGCTCAGGTCTTTGGTTAGAGTTAGAGAGATGTGCAGATGATGTCTGGTAATTGTGGGGTGGAAGAGCTCCAGATCATCTATCTCAGAGCACCATCAAAGATCCTTCAGGGTTTAAGTGTTTAAAAATGGTGGCTCACAAAAGGAATGTGCTTTGAAACAGCAAAATTAATTACGTCTTAATTTACTCCCGTGTTTATCTTAATTCTATCCACGATGTACAGTAAAATGGAAACAAATACATTCCCCATGATTTTGTTCCACATAAAGCCTGAAGAACATTTACGACTGCTGCTACTGGTTTTAATGTTTCACATGTGCTGAACACTGGCATATTTTCATCCTCATAGTATAGTTTCCATTCCTCTCCATTTCTGTCTTAGAAAAAAAAGATAATTCCGTTATTATGAACATCATCACAGTACTGTATCGCTCTGCCTCGCTTTTCTCTCTATCTGGCCAATTGTGTGGGTCTGGGACAAATTTGCAAAGCAGTCGGATCTCTGTTTTGCATGAATTCCTCCACAGAGCTTCAAAAGGCTCAGGTCTTTGGTTAGAGTTAGAGAGATGTGCAGATGATGTCTGGTAATTGTGGGGTGGAAGAGCTCCAGATCATCTATCTCAGAGCACCATCAAAGATCCTTCAGGGTTTAAGTGTTTAAAAATGGTGGCTCACAAAGGAATGTGCTTTGAAACAGCAAAATTAATTACGTCTTAATTTACTCCCGTGTTTATCTTAATTCTATCCACGATGTACAGTAAAATGGAAACAAATACATTCCCCATGATTTTGTTCCACATAAAGCCTGAAGAACATTTACGACTGCTGCTACTGAAATGAGAATTGATCATTTACAGATCTGGTAGTCAGTTACAATTACAGAAATGCATTCAACTGCTCAATAATTCACTTAACCGGACAATTCAAAAATGCACATATTGTGAATAGTTTATGCTTTGAATGTTATAATACACAAATAATGACTATGTTCTACTGTACTGTAGTGTATTATTACAGTACATGCATGCTTATTACATTGAATTATATTATGACTGGGAAACCTTTTTACAAAGCTATTCTCTTTCTGGCTTTCTGTAAAAAAGCAGGCCTGGAAAATGCGTGTACACCGCTGAAATGTTTAATGCAAGCATTGCAATATTCAATGGGTTCTAATGACCCCCTATTTCCACTTTCGCATAAATGTATACAAAGTTTTGTGATTTTAAAAAAAAATTATATTTTAAGCAACGTTAAAATAGCATATCTAACTCTTTCACATACATTATTCCCCCCCCCCCCCTTTTTTTAGTGATGATAATAATCATTATTATCATTAATTTATATAGTGGCTTTCCAAAGTCACTGTACACACAACAACAACAACTAATAATAATAATATAAATCTATACAGAAAAGACAAGAAAAATACTGTGTCGGTTTAAAAAATGATATACAGTACATTTGTGTAAATTGTACATTGTGAAGAGAAAAAAAATAAAGTTACTTCATGAATTTACCTTATTTAGTTACATTTCAGTCAAATGTCCCCAGAAAAATCCAAGCGCACAGTCCAAGTGATCATTCAGAGTAGTGACGTTCGGCTCAGGTCTCCATGTGTAAGCAGCTGCTCTCACACACTGTCTCCTGCAGTCTGAATCAACACTTTGACAGTAATCTGACAAAAAGCTTCCACACCTGACCAGCCTTCATGTCAGAACTGTCCTAATGATGAAGAACTCTATGAAAGTGAACTGTTTAAAAAGGCTCATAGGTTTCAAAATATTATTACTATGTTGAAATGTTAAAATGTTTTTCTTCTTGGTAGGACTCTTTTTCTCTCGCTTTCTTTTTTTCTTTTGCTGTTGCTGATTGTAAGAGTGTGTAAAGCAGTTTGTGTAAGTGTTGTTTTTGATGTCTGAAGAAGGCCGTGACTTTATTTTAACCAATAACGTTGGAATTCTTTAAGAGTGAGTGTTGCACCTTTTCCCTTTTTACATTTACAAAAAAAAAATGTTTTATGGTTGCACCTTCTCTTTTGTTGGATACAAAAATGTTGTTGGGTAGCTGAAAAGTTAGTAAGAAAAGCAGAGTAAGAAAATGTATTTTATGCAGTAAGCATAATCTATATATAGAACATTTCAGCATTAAAAAAAAATCAGATTTCTTTTTCTAAAAAAATAAATCATCATGTAATTATTAAATATTATTTTCAAAATAACATTCCAGTTATTAAGCTGCCATTTTTGTCATGTTTTTAATAATAGCCTAATAATCCATAAACCAAAGATCAATTTATCTGAGATTCAAATTTGAACGAGATAAAGAATTTAGTTAGGTTTGTTCTTGAAACATTGCTAAAGAGAAAATAAAAGCATTTTAAGAATGTGCTTAAGAAAATCATTTAAAAAGTCTTTATTTTTTGTTTTACAGTTACAAACTGTCTCTATATATTTTTTTTAATCTGTATTATATAGTTTTAAATGTTATTATTTTTTGTAGTTTTACGAATAGAAATATCAATATTTACATGAACTATCACTTTTACGGCATGAAATCAAAACTTAATGTGACATCATGACTTGACTTTCCTATCAAGGCTATCATACTTCTGTTTATTTTTTCACACAGTATGATTTAACATGAATAATATTTCCTGATGCGAATAGCTGTCATTGTGAGCGCAAGAACGCTCTTTTTGAACTGCTCTCACGCTAACGATTCTCTGTAATGGTTCACTTGAATGGCATTTCTAATATTTGACTGTATAATATTTGTACTGACAGAGTGCAAATATGAGAAATGTTAGGGATATGGAAATAAGTCTTTCCAGCATGGGGTGATTCAACTAAAATATACACGACCAGAGCAAAGCCAGAACAAGCCATCGCTGTAAATGGCTTCCACTTGTTGATAGATGGATATTCACAGTACGACGTGGCCATCAAAATCGCAAAAACGTTTCAGTTAGCTGCACACGCCATGGCCTGGAAAGCTCACTGATTGCACTTTGATTGACCTAATATAAAAATAGGCTAACTGCAGGTCGCACACGTGGAACAATGAACATTAGTGGCCATTCAAATAAGTGAATCACAGAGCAGCACACATGGCCACTGTTTACATAGATTTGTAGTTTCCGTATTTCCTTAGCATTACCACAGCATGATCTTTTAAAAATGCGATTCAAAAGCAATGATGTGTGAGCGCAAACTATTCTGGTTAGCAAGCACCATCTCCGTCATGACATGAATGAAAAAGCAAAGGGCGTTTCCATTAATCTAGATATTTCACATGGAGTCTGGTCACTTTCATGTGCATTTCCAGTGAAAGATGATCGTCGGGTTTTTGGTCGCATTCTGTCGAGGGTCTGGCGCTGGTGCTGTTCCTGCTGAGCCCGTGGTGGCAGTGGTTAACAGGGCGTAAAGGAGAGAGAAGCAAAGGCAGTCGGGATTAGATGAGAAGAACTGTTGAATTGTCAGCAGGTTGCACACTGAACTTCTGAACTCCTACTTCTACTAGCAGGGGCTGTGTTTTTTTTCACATGCCAGTCTCGGCAAGGGCAGCGAGAGGTCGTGGGGCTTTCACACATTGGCCCGTTAACGAGGCCTCCGAAGCGGGGCGAGCTGTGAGGAGACACTGGGATCCGGTCGGAGAGAACAGCAGGAGGGGGAGCGCAGACAAACCCAAACACCCCACAGGAACATCAGCACAAAGACTGCAGCATAAAGGCCGGTCCTGTGAGGAGCGATTTGGGGCATATAAATGCCTTCAATGTGAACTTTCTACAAAGATATTTCAATTTAGTCCTGTCCTTAGGGTAATTTTACATTAGTTTAGCAAGCTGGCTAGACTGCAGTGAGTGGGAAAATAAAACAACTGGATCTTAAAACATTTAAAGCAACATTCCAGGTTCCGTGCTAGTAATTTCATTAATAATTACAAAGAAATATTAAGCAGTGAATTAAACATGAAATATTTGTAGTTGAAAACTAATAGAATTTCTTGTAAAATGTACTACAATAATCGTTGTTTTATTTAACACTTAAAAAATTAAGTTGCGTCATTGTAAGCTGGGTAATGTTGATTACCACAAAAAATAAGTTTGGCTCATCCCTTGTTCCCCTTCAGGAACTCGAGCTGCATCGAGTCGCTTTGGGAACGCCCCTTGCGTGACCGCGTTCTGAAGCACGTGTCAAATTAGTCCAATGGAGCAGCAAGACGTCACGAGCAGGGTGAGGTAAGCACCAGAAAGCATAAAAGCACATCCGGCCGGGCGCAATCCAGCTTCTGCCCTTCAGTAGCGCTCTGTGTATGTGTCTGTCTATTTACTGTTGTCTGTCCGCACAAGCACTCATATATATAAAACAATGAGAAAGCTATGGCGAGCGAACGGCATTACAAACGCTGTGTTTCTCCCTGCCCACGATATCTGGCGGCGGGGGATACACACGATTTGTGTGTCGTTTGTTTAGGAGCAAAGCATGCACGGTCAGCTTTCGATCATCACTGTGAGTTACTCTCGCTGCGTATGCTCCGCTCTCGCCTGGCCGCGTTTGATGAGAGCGGCCAGGGGCGCGATCCCGCTGGCAGCGGTCCCGCTGTTGCCGAGGCACAGCGCAGACTGTTGTAGTGGGGATCGCGGGTGGATTTAGCGGAGGGATCCGAGACGGGCTCATCCTTTTCTCGGTCCTCACCCGCTAGATCCGCGGCTCTCTCTCT
>NW_015505199.1:613071-614233 GCF_001515645.1 Sinocyclocheilus grahami | reverse complement strand
TTCTCTTCCGGGGTTACCCCCCCCCCCCCCGAGAGAGAGAGAGAGCGAGCCGTGAGAGAGAGCTGTGACGAGTGTATGAGGTGTGATTCGTGATTATGGGGGGTGTCCTGCAGGCACTACTTCATCGAAGCTGGTTTGCGCCCGGCCGGATGTGCTTTTATGCTTTCTGGTGCTTACGTCACCCTGCTCGTGACGTCTCGCTGTTCCATTGGACGGATTTGACACGTGCTTCAGAACGCGGTCACGCAAGGGGCGTTCCCAAAGCGACTCGACGCAGCGTCTCGTTCCCTCGGGGAACCATGGTTACATACGTAACCTAGAGATGTTTTCTTTAAAAAAAATTGAAATATTGAGGTGACGTTGAGGCACTTGCAACAGAAATGAAAGGACAGTCTTTAGAAGATTCAAAAGCAATTATTTCATAAATTACATTAATTCTCCTGTTAAGTGCATTATTTGGACTGTAAAACTGTTTAAGTACATTTTTATAGGGTTGATTGCATCGTCATAGTGACAGGTTTTTATTACTAAGCATATTTTACTTTTACTAAGCATATTTTTCCACACTAAAACCATGTTAATGCACATATTTTGTTGCTATTCTGTTAAAGGTGGGGTATGTATTTTTTTCAAAAACGCTTTAGAAAACTGAGTTGGGCCGAGTAGCAAAACAAACTTGTGTCTACTCATGATGCGGAGGAGAGAGCGCTTAGTGCACACTGCACAGGATGGACATTAGCAGAGCCGAGCGGCAGAAAGATAGAGATGGAGAATAAAAACAAAAGAGGAAAACGTCTGCGGAACAAAAGAAGGCTTACGATAAGGCAAGAAGTAGGACCCGTGTAAATATCGGATCAGCTTTCCAGCGGAAGGCCTGCGATCGGAAACCGAGGTTGCTTTGTTTCTTCTCGATAGGTGAGCAACACCGTGTCTCGCGCCGCAACAGCTAAAGTCTATCTAGTACAATGGACGCGACAAAGCGACCATTGAAAATCATTTGAAATTTGTGTCAATACATCATAAATAGAACGCAGCAGCAGTTTTCTGTCAGGGATTTGTCGTGTCGTGCCGCGTCACATCCAGTATAGACCATAGATATGTGTATATATCTATGGTGTAGACAGCATCACTGATTATAATGAGTTCTATATTATTTTGTCGC